>NW_019646460.1:138565-190568 GCF_002806865.2 Cucurbita pepo subsp. pepo
AATAACTTCAGCCTTGAGTTGAATAGCAACACTCTTTGTCCTATGTAGAATTCTTTGGGCCTAATTTTGTTGTCATGCCACATTTTTGTTTTTTCTTTGTACATCTTAGCATTTTCGTAGGCTAGGTACCTGAATTCTTCCAATTCATTTAGTTGCATTCGCCTCAAGTCTCCATTTGTTGTATAGTCAAAATTTAACTTCTTTAATGCCCAAAATGCTTTATGTTCCAATTCCAGGGGTAGATGACATGTCTTCCAAAAAACTAGCTTGTAAGGAGACATTACTAAAGGGGTTTTGAAGGCTGTCCTGTATGCCCATAATGCATCATCAAGTTTCACCGACCAATCTTTCCTGTTGGGTTGTACCACCTTTTCCAAAATACTTTTAATTTCTCTATTGGAGACCTCTGCTTGCCCATTGGTTTGTGGGTGATAAGGTGTTGTCACTCGANCTGTTGATGGTTTAGATTGGGGACTCGGATCTCCGACGTTGGTTCTGATCCGATCTCCTCCTTCTACCTCAAAAACCCTAATCTTCTTCCCCTCTTCTTTCTTCTCTTTCTTCTCTTTCTCCCCCTTCTTCTTTCTCTTTTCAGAGTATGACTCAACCAAATCAGACCCTTCAANCCATACATCAAAAAGTTCCACTTCTAAAATTGAATTCAGGGGTAGCTCATTTTTTTTACTGATGTTTCCCGTTCTTTGACATTGATCACAACCCTTCCAAAATTCTTTTGCATCTTTGAAAATTGTTGGCCAATAGAAACCCGATTGAAATACCTTGGCTGCTGTCCTTTGCCCTCTAAAATGACCTCCATATGGAGATGCATGACATTGTTCAAGAATTGTTGGTATTTCACTGTCTGGAATGCATCTTCTCATTATGCCGTCTCCACATTGTTTAAAAAGAAAAGGTTCATCCCAAATGTAACTTTTGGATTCATGGAAAAACCTCTTCCTTTGTTGATAATTTTTCTCTTCGGGTATGATGGCACAAGCCAAAAAATTTGCTATGTCTGCATACCATGGAGTTGCTGTCATTCTGCTACTGCTGTTTATCCCAAGCAGCTGTTCATCCGGAAATGCATCATCAATTTCTTTGCTATTGACCTTTTCTTCCATGTTCTCCATTCTAGATAAGTGATCCGCTACATGGTTATTAGCTCCTTTCAGTCCACGATTTCTATCTCGAACTCTTGTAACAGTAGAATCCATGTAATTAATCTTGGCTTGGCATTCGGTTTCATCATTAGGTGCTTGATTGCTGCATGGTCAGTGTACACTTTCACCTTCGCTCCAAATAAATAAGCTCTAAACTTTTCAACAGCGAATACTACGGCCAACAATTCTTTTTCAGTGGCTGTATAATTCACTTGAGCCTAATTCAACGTTTTGCTGGCATAATAGATAGGATGAAGTACCTTCCCCTTTTTCTGTCCTAACATTGCCCCCACAGCATGGCCACTAGCATCACACATCAACTCAAATGGTGAATTCCAATCGGGTGTTGACATTATAGGAGCTGTGGTCAGCGCTGTCTTTAATGCTTGGAAGGCAGTCATGCATTGTTTGTCAAAAACGAATTTTCTATTTGACTCCAACAAACTACACAATGGTTTTGCAATCTTGGAGAAATCTTTAATAAACCTCCTATAAAACCCTGCATGGCCCAAAAAGCTTCTTATACCTTTAACTGACGTAGGTGGATTCAATCTTTCAATAGCTTCTATCTTGGCTCTATCAACTTCTATTCCTCTTCTTGAGATCTTGTGGCCTAACACTATTCCCTCATTGACCATAAAATGACATTTTTCCCAATTCAGTACAAGATTCTTCTCTTCACATCTTTGTAGAACCTTCCCTAAATTGCACAAACAAGTCTCAAAAGATTCTCCATAAACCGAAAAATCATCCATGAATATCTCCATAAATGTTTCTACCATATCTGTAAAAATGGCCATCATGCAACGTTGAAATTTCGCTGGAGCATTACATAGTCCAAAGGGCATTCGTCTAAAGGCAAAAATTCCATATGGGCATGTGAATGTAGTTTTCTCTTGATCTTCTGGACTGATTGTAATTTGATTGTATCCCGAATAACCATCCAAGAAGCAATAATGTGACTTTCCAGCAAGCCTATCAAGCATTTGATCAATGAATGGTAAGGGAAAATGATCCTTACGTGTCGCTTTGTTTAGCCTTCTATAATCCATGCAAATTCTCCATCCATTCACTATTCTAGTGGAGATCAACTCATTGTTCTCATTTGCCATTACTGTTATCCCTCCTTTCTTCGGAACACATTGAATAGGACTGACTCAGCTGCTGTTTGCAATTGGATAAATTATTCCAGCATCTAGCCATTTGAGAATCTCCTTTCTAACAACCTCCTTCATCATGGGATTTAATCGTCTTTGTTGCTCAATGGACTTAACTTTTCCTTCCTTCAATTGTATTTTGTGCATGCATAGTGAAGGGCTAATTCCTTTTATATCCGCCAATGTCCAACCTATCGCCCCCTTGTGCTTCTTCAATGTTTCTAGGAGCATATCCTCTTGAGTCGAGGATAGTGTCGCTGAGATGATGATGGGTAGTGTCTTCTTGTCACCTAAATAAGCATACTTAAGGTTAGGTGGTAGTGGTTTCAAGTCCAGCTGCGGCGCTTCCTCAATAGATGGTCTCATCGGTGAATTCTTTCTTCCCTCACATTCTAGTGACTCAAAAGCTGTGCTAAATTCACCTAAATCTGGTAACGGTTCTATTCTGTAATTTCAGCTGCTGTCTTCTTCCTGCCCGCTTTCCCCATCATCCCATTCCTCGGTCGCTGGTTGTTCTGTCAATTCATACACTGCTGAGCATTCTTCTGTCACTGCTGGATATTTCATGCTGTCATTGATGTTAAATTCAACTTTTTGGTCACCCATTCTTAATGTGATGGTTCCTTTGTAGACATCGACTAATGTTCTTCCGGTCTTTAAAAATGGTCTCCCTAAAATAATTGGAACATCATGATAGGCTTCATCATCTAAAATGATAAAATCTGCAGGAAATATGAATTTGTCAACTTGAATTAAGATGTCCTCAATCTTTCCTTCGGGATAAGTGATGGACCTATCGGCTAGTTGTAAGGTGACTGTAGTCGGTCTAGCCTCTCCAATTCCCAACTTCTTGTAAATAGATAGAGGCATTAAGTTGATGCTTGCTCCCAAGTCACATAATGCTCGTCCTAGTTCCTTTCCTCCAATTGATATAGGAATAGTGAACGATCAAGGATCTTTCTCCTTTAGTGGGATCTTGTTCTTCAATATTGCACTGCACTCTTCATTTAATGACAACACCTTAAATTCTTCAAACTTCCTTCTATTAGTGAGTACATCCTTCAAGAACTTCACATAATTTGGCATTTACTTCAAAGCTTCCACCAGTGGTATGTTTATATGAATTTCCTTCAGAATATCCATAAACTTCTCAAAATGGCTTCCTCTTTCTTTCTCTTTATTCTTTGTGGAAAAGAAGGTGATGGTGTGTATGTTTTGCTCTCTTGTCCACTGCTGGCTGTTGTTTGCATTTTAGGCTGCTCCTTAATTTATGCATAATCCTTGCTGTGTTCTTTCTGTACAGCAGCTTCCTCATTTCTCTGCTGTGTATCAGCAGTTTCTTGGGAATGGCTGTCACCTTGTTTTGCATTTTTTTCTCCCCCGCTGGGTATTTTTTTTCCACTTCTCAACTCTATTGCTTGACATTGCTCTTTGTCTTCTTTTTTTGGTGTTTCGGTGTCTGCTGGCAGCTTTCCAAGAGGCCTATTTCGTAACTCAGTTGCTAATTGACCTACTTGAACTTCCAAATTTCGCAATGAGGCTTGTTGACTTTGTATCACGGCATCATTTTTAGCCATATATTCCTTTATTTGGCTCTCAATAGATGTTCCCGATGTGTATTGAGCTTGGGTGTTGACTTGTTGAGAACTATAAGCCAATTGATTTTGTAATCCAAAACCCGGAGGGTAATTTGCTTTAGGTGGCATTTGTTGGTTGTATGAGCCTTGTCCCTTCCATGAGAAATTTGGATGATTTCTCCACCCCGCATTATAAGTATTTGAGAAGGGGTTATTTTTCGGGTTGCCTTGACTAGCTTGATTCCCGACATAGAAAATTGAGGCCGGATTGCTTGGACATTGATCAAAGGTGTGTTCCTCTCCACAATATACACAAGATTCGGCTGCTATCTAGTTAATTACAGCAGCTGTATGGACTGGTGCTTTGATCATGGAGTCTTGCCCCAATGCTAGATTTTGTAAAATATTAGTCACCGAAGCTAGTTGAGCATTGATAGAAGACAAAGCATCAACTTCAAGTATTCCTCGAGTCTTCCTCCCTGGGTTGCTTCTCACATCGGCCCATTGACAATTGTTAGATGCTATTCTCTCTAAAATTTCATATGCTTCATTGTATGTCTTTGACAAAATGGCTCCATTGGCAGAAGCATCAACTATTTGTTTAGTAGCAATATTTAATCCATTGTAGAAAGTCTCCATTTGTATACAATGAGATAGTCCATGGTGAGGACACTTTCTAAGCATCTCTTTAAATCTCTCCCAAGCTTCACTTAGTGTCTCATCTTCAAACTGTTGAAAAGCAACAATCTCATTTCTGAACCGTGCATTTCTAGTGGGTGGGAAATATTTGATCAAAAATTTCTCTACTAGACTATTCCACGAATCAATTGTTCCCGGTGCTAAGATATTCAACCATGATTTAGCACCATCCCTCAATGAATATGGGAATAAGCTCAGTCTAATCACGTCTTTATCAACTCCCTGAAATCGAAATGAGTCACTAACTCCCAAAAATGACTTTAGATGTAGGTGGGGATCTTCCGACGGTAGTCCATGAAATTGTCCAATGGTTTGCAACATTTGAAACATCACGGGCTTTAGCTCAAACGTGGTTGCTTGCATTTCGGGTCTAATAATGCACGGATTTAGCTTTTCCACAGCTGGGTGTGCATATGCTCGGATCGCTCTTTCTTTGTCATCTGCTAAATGAATGGCATTGGCAGTAATTCTCTCTTGATTAGCCATCATCGCTGGATTTTCAAACTCCCGATTCAACTGGGCTCTAAGTTCTATTTGCTGTATATTCTGTTCTGTCATTTTCTTTTTCTCCTTCAACCTTCGTCTAAATGTTCTCTCTATTTCAGGATCCAAAATAAATTCCAAACCCATAGGTGGGTTCATACACAGAATTCTGCAGCAGTAAACTCAGTTCTTCAGCAGTAGAAAATTCAGCTTCCTATGACTTCTTTTTGGCTCCAACTCACGAAAATCTACAACAAGTAAAATAACCAAATTAGGTTCCCCGGCAATGGCGCCAAAAACTTGATAGCTTGTAGATGTATATAATAAAATGACGTAAAATTCACAAGAATAAGTGCAAGTATACACTATCACAAGTAGCAAGTAATAAGTAAATTATCGATTCCACAGAGAACCTATCTTTTCGGTTAATTTTATCGCTGGAAATTTAAGTGAGTTTTTGGCTAACATTCAAATGGGTGTTGGAGATTTTAACTATTTAAACAAAACTAAAACAGAGTGCCACTGCTGTCGAAAACAGAAAATGATGAGAAAATCAACTATAATGAGGAAGGTTCGGCTAAGAGAGATTAAATAGATAAGTTGTTGAGTTTTGTGGTAGATTTTAGTTCCTTATAATAGATTCTCAAGCCCACTTCCGAGGGTCATGAATGGTGATTATTTCCATAATCGTTCTAATTTCTATTAACAAGGCTCTAGAAGAAGAATTATTCCTAACCCTTCTATTACCCTTCAAGTCTCCTTGCTATGGAACTAGAGTATTAAAGAGGATTTCATTGCTCCCTCTCTTCTCCCGAATAAGAGAACAACTATGTATGTAAAGTAGCTAATTAAACATACATGTAAATCATTAACAGCAACTCTTTAATAAACTAAAATCATACCGTCAACATACTTAAACTATAAAAAACTCTCTTACCTCCCCTATTAAGTTTAGCTCTCCATACAAACTGAATTAAATAGAGGAATCTGCATCTTCATCATGTAAAATTGATGGAATAAGGAAAGAGAATAAGAAAATAAAGAGTTATCCCGGTTTGTTGTCGTTCGTCAATGGAAGTTCCTTTCTCTTGAGCTCTCACGTCCACCTCTTTGCCCTAATCAATCCTTGTTGGTCTCCTTTTTCTTCTGCTGTCAACAGCTGCTGGATTAGGGTTTTCTTCTTCTTCTCTGGTTTCAGAGCAGTTCACTGCAGCAAAAGCTACTGCTGTGTAATTCAATTCTCCCCCAAAAATGTGGTTCCTCCTCTTCGTCTTTCTTTTCCTTTTATCTTGAGCATGAGTTCCCCTTTAGGGCTGAAAATAATTAAGTTTTCCACATAAGATGTTCCTCATTGGTAGTCAATGACCCACTTGGACTGCTGACGTGGATTTAAAATTTCCATGTCATCCCCCATTTGTTTCCAAATTTGCTACTTCCACATGGTTTAGCATAAATGTCTGAAATTTTACCACATAACTCAATTAAATATACAATTAAGATCGATTTATGCAAAATCATATTTTTTTCATGTTGGACCGCAATAAACGATTTCATGCTCACTAAGTAGAATAAAGGAGGAATAAATGAGAAAATGGTGAATAAGAGTGCAATATTGACTACAAAAAGACTTGATATGACTCTCCATTTAGAGAGTTATGATCATGGAAATCTACAATAAATTCAAATGTACTAACAATCTCCTAAAATCTCCTAGAAGCCTAGTAGTTTGAATATTTGAATCATATCTCAACTACTTTAAATCATATCTTAATTTTGAATACTTTGAATCATATCTCAACACTCCCCCTTGATTCAAAGTTGCAGATGTCAAGTACAAAGCTTTTCTTTTGACAAGGCCTTCGTAAGTATGTCTACTTTAACTCGTGCAATGTCTGTCTCAGCTTGTATACCTTTGTTTCTTTGTCGTTCTCTATGAATTTCTCTGGCGGTGTTACATAAAACTCTTCTTGTAAATCTCCATCAAATTGATAAATAAGCCACCCTAATGGGCTGCATGTTCCATGTAAATCTCCATAGAACTTTTCGTTTGGCAAGTCAACCATATCCCATGTTCCATTTTTCTCAATGGACTGCATCTCTTCTACCATAGCTTTCTTTTGCTCTTCTTTTTCTGCTGCTTCTTCATAATTCATAGGGTCTGAAATAGTAAGAGCAAACTGACATGAGAAGAATTGCTTGGAGGTGTCTCATCTAAAGATTTATTCTTCCTTGGAGGTGTCTCATCTAAAAGTTATTCAAGAGAAGAATTGTTGTTCAGTGATGCCGAAGATGATGAATTTGCACACTTTGTGTTGCAGTGGATGCACTGGGAGATGCACTGGAGTTGACCCTTGTCTCTTCATTTGGGGAAACTTCAACTGTAATCTCTTTTGTATCACTATCAAAGAGTTTTATCTTACCATGACTGGTTTTGACTTTCACTGTGTCTTTTTCCTCAACTTGCATCTCTTTTTTATTTTCAAGTTGCACCTTGATTCTTTGCGTCTCATCAAGCTCTTGGAATAAAGATTTGATGTCTGTCATATGGTTCGAGCATCCGCTATCAACAAACCATAAGTCATCTTCTTTTGCATTAATATCAGTACACGCCATAAAAAGCTTTTCTTCTTCTTCTTCATTTTCTGCTGCAAAATTCATTTGTTGATATTTATACCAACAATCAGATTTTGTGTGCCCATACCTTCTCCAATGGTAACATTGTACCACATTCCTTATATTGCTTTGCTCATTGAACTGTCTTTGTCCATCATTTATCCATCTACCCCTGTTATCACGACCACTATGGAAGCTGCGAAATTCTCCTCTTCCATGACTTCTACTTGCTAAACAAACATTTTCTTTTTCGTTGCCTTCGTTGTTGGCTGTCTCCTTCACTTGTAGTGCCTTTTCTATATTTTCTCTTTCGTTGCCTTCATTGTTGGCTGTCTCCTTCACTTGTAATGTCTTTTCTGTTGGATTTCAATAATCAGCCAGGGAAATCCTTTCTTTTCGGTGAGAGGAAATAGTCGACGGGAGGTTGTTGGAAGAAAAATAAAATGCGTAACATAACAAAGAGAGAGAATGGCTGAAATTTTGACTGCGATCAAAATCAAGTTGTTTGATATTTTGAACCGATTTCCTATTTAAATATAAATTATGCTAAAAATGGATGGAGAGTGGCCAACTAAATCTGTGCCACTCCCTACAAAATTGCCGTCTAAAACTTTGGTGATCCATTCGACGTGTTTGTCAAATGGTTAAACGGAGGTATTCTGAAATCGTGTGAATCTAAATAAGGAAAGACTGAAAAACTCAGGTTTTATCTAACATTTTCTTCATTCTTTTCTGATGATCAATTGATTCTTGCCTCATGAGCCTGAAGCAAACCCATCAGTTCATCAACGGAGAGTATTGATAGATCCTTAGCTTATTCTATCGCAGTCACCACATGGTCAAACTTTGGAGTTAAGCTTCTTAACACCTTTGCAACAATTATTTCGTCTGAAATTTTCTCTCCATAGGTATGCATCTGACTGAGTATTGCCATTGCTCTTGACAGAAAATTCAGTAATTGATTCACCATTCATCATGAGTAGAGTTTCAGAATCACGTCTTAGAGATTGCAATTTCACTGTTATGACTTTTGAATTTCCTTGAAACTCATTTGGCAGAATTGACCATGCTTTCTTTGATGTGGTTGCTGCTGCAATTCGTGAAAAAATAGTCTCATGAATTGCTTGCTAAATAATGTATAAAGCGTTGACATCATTTTTCTTGGTTTCTCTTAGTCTTCTTTTCTTCTATTGTAGGTTCTAATACATCAACGAACTCGTACTCCACCAAGTCTCATAGCTCCTGCAATCTGAGTAAGGTCTTCATCTTGATGCTCCACCACTCATATTTCTCACCATTAAAAATTGGTAACAACGGTGCAAAGAAAGAAAAATCAGCTACTGCCATTTTCGTTTTGTGAAAAATAAAAATAATCACTCACTCTCGTGTTGCCAAGAACTTGGCTTTGACACCAAAATTGTTGGAAAAAGGGATAGTGAAAGAGATAGGAATATATAAAATAGATGAAAACTAGAGTGCTTTATTATTGTCTATGGACTCGATGCTTAGAGGGTTACACAATTCCAGTATTTATAGCATATACACTGGACTAGAAATAGTAAATCATGGAAATCTACCTCAATTCAAATTACTGACAATCTCCTAAGATCTCTTAAATGCCTATAGTTTGAATATTTGAATCATATCTCAACTACTTTAAATCATATCTTAATTTTGAATACTTTAAATCATATCTCAATAGTTTCCTACTAATATAGAGCTACGAACTAAACAAGATGTTTCACTTTCATTGCCAGATCAATATCCTCTCAAGTATATATCAGAAGAAATTTATTTAAAAAATAATACAAGTCCAAACATCTAACTATACCCACAATAAAGATGCAACACTGGTACCTATAGATGATAGAGCAACATTCGACTCTACACATATTGAAGATGTAACACATGTACCAATAGATGATAGACGCATAGCTCTTTAAATACCCATTAGAGAATGTACACAATGACCCTTATACCCCTTATCAAACTATATCTCTCTTGAAAGGCTATCCTCGTTACACAAAAGTTTTATTGTGAGTCTAAATTCATTTGATATACCTAAAACTTTCCGAAGGTTTAGCCAAAAGAGAATGAGAGGGTGCTATGAAAGAAGAAATTTATACTCTAGAAAAGAATAGCACACGGGAAATTGTGGACAAGCCAAAAAAATATAGTTGGGTGTAGATGATTTTTCACAGTAAAGTACAAGGTTGATAGAATGTTGGAAAGGTATAAGGCAAGGTTGGTAGCTAAGAGATACACTCAGACTTATGAGATAGATTACATTTACCCAGATACAAAAATGAATACTGTAAGAATATTGTTATACTTAGCTGCCAACTTAAATTGGTAGCTCGCACAATATGATGTGAAGAATGCATTTATTCATGGCGATCTAAATAAGGAAATTTACATGGACATTCCTCCACCATTTGAAAGCACAAAGGGTGAAAGCACAAAGGGTAAAGTAAATCAAATCAAATCAAAACTAAATCAAATCAAAAACTAAATCTAACTCTTAACGAGATTTAATTAGATACTAAGTGACAACAATCTAAACAAATACATGATCTTTAACACTCCTCCTTGTTTAGATGCTGTGAACTCCAAGCTTTTTTCTGAACACTCATCTTACTCCAATTATCTTTATGTTTAGAGGTCGATCAACCAACTCCCAAGTTTTGTTTTTCTTGATCACTGAAAGCTCCTCCTCTGACAGGTGCATCATCAACCGAAGCATCTTATCGTTCATCTTCAGACTCTTCTAGTCGTTTATCTTCAGACTCTTCTAACATGCTACCAAAGAAATTGTTTGGTGCATTAGAAATCTGATTCACCTTCGTGAGTTCTTCCCAATTCCATTGCTCATTTCAAGCAAAATGAACATCTCGGCTCATAATAACATGACTAGTGTGTGGTTGAAAAACTTTATAAGCTTTGGATATAGTACTATACCCAACAAAGATGCCAACTTCTGACTTTTTGTCAAGCTTATCACGCTTGACTTGTGGAATGTGAGTGAAGCAAAGACACCTAAATACTCTAAGGAACTTTAAAGAACGTTTGTAACCATACCAAACTTCAAATGGTGTCAGATCCTTCACAGCTTTTGTTGAAATTCAATTTTTCAAGCACACAACAGTGTTTGCTGCTTTTCCCCAAAAATGTTTGGGAAGATCCTTCTCATGAAGCATGCATCTCATCATCTCCATTATGAATTTATTCCTCCTTTCAGTGACGTCATTCTATTGAGGAGTGTATGGTGTTGTCAATTGATGTTCAATTCCAGCCTCTTCACAAAACCGGTTAAAAGTTTCTGAAGTGTACTCCTTGCTATTATCTGATCTTATAGTCTGAATCAAGCATGCATCTTCATTCTCAACTTTGACTTTGAATTTCCAAAATACACCCGCAACTTCTGACTTTTGCTTCAGCAAGAATATCCAACACATTCTTGTTAGATCATTAATAAAAGCAATGTAATAAAGATTACCATTTAATGATGGTGTTCGAGGACTACAAAGCTTAGTATAAACCAATTGCAGCTTTTTCGAGTCTCTCCATGCCTGTTTAGGAAAGGGTCGTCTATGTTGCTTCCCAAAATTACAAGTACGGCAAGCAGACATGTCCTCATCAATGTCAGTGAGTTCTTCTACCAGCTTCTTTGAATGAATCTGAAGCAATTCTTCTTCTTCTTCTTCTTCTCCAGAGTAGTAATGGTGGCTTCAAACTTCTCTGGAACAGTGACTAGTAGCTTTTCAATGATCCTTGAATCATTTAAAACAGAACCAAGCAATCTCACCTTGTTGGCAATGCTGAGAAGTCTGTCAGAGTACTCTTTCACCGACTCTGACTCCTTCATCTTCTACAACTCGAAATCCCTAATCAAATTTAGGGCTTTCATTCCACGAATCCTCTCATCTCCTTCATATTCGGCCTTGAGATAATCCCAGATTTCCTTTGCTGTTTTGAGGGACATTATTCGCATGAAGATCATTTGTGATACAGCGGCAAATAGGCAAGCTTTCGTCTTTGATTTACTTGTCTTCTTTTCCTTCTGTAATTTGATTTGTGCTACAGTAGGATTTGCTGGAAGCGGAGGAACCTCGTAATCCTCTTCTATTGCTTCCCAAAGATCCAAGGCCTCCAAATAAGTCTCCATACGAACTGCCCACATTTGATAATTGTCTCCATCGAAAACTGGTGGTGCAACAGCGGAAAAACTGGATTCTCCTCCCATTTTGATCTCACAGATCCCTTAAGAAGATAGCTCTGATACCAATTGTTAGTGAAATAGGGATTGATTGAATGATTGATGAGAAGATTGAATTATGAAGAGCAAGAATGCTCCATATTTATACAGAGAATACAAAAGATATTCAGAAAATCTACCTAAAAATCTGGAGTAAATCTGGTAAAAACCAGTAAACAAATCAAAATAAAATCTAATCAAATCAAAACTAAATCAAATAAAAAACTAGATCTAACTCCTAACTGAGATTTAATTAGATACTAACTGACAGCAATCTAAACAAATACATGATCTTTAACAATAATGAAGAAGAAAATAGTGAACTCAGAAGGAGATTTATGAAAATAACCTGGAAGGCTAAATTACTTTCTGGATATTGAAGTAACATACTCAGCTTAGGGTATTTTCATATCACAAGAAAAGTACGTGATGGATTTATTATGGAAATAGGGAAAAACATATGTAAACCTGCACCAACATCAATGGATCCACATCAGAAATTGGGTAAGTCAAAAGAAGAACCTGCTGTGAACAGAGAAATGTCATAGAGGCTAATGGGAAAGCTAATATATCTAACTCACACTTAACCAGACATAGCATACTCAGTAAGTATAATCGTCAATTCATGAATAATCTGCAGGAGCCTCACTTTCATGCAACATACAAAGTGTTACGTTATCGAAAAGAAACTTGAAGAAAAGAAATTTTGTTCGATAGAAGCAATTCCATTGCATTGGAAGCTTACACTGATGTGGACTATGCTGGATTAATAGTAGATAGAAGATCTACTACGGGATATTGTACCTTTCTTGAATGTAATTTGGTAACATGGAGTTGTAAGAAGCAAAATGTAAGAGCTATGTGAACTCTTATGGTTGAAGATAATTATTGATGACTTGCAAAGTAAGGGAGAAGGTCTGATAAAGTTGTACTAGTTTTACTGCGATAACTAATCAGCCATCAATACTGCACGTAACCCTATCTAACATGATAGGACAAGACATTTTATCAAGGAGAAAACAGTGGAGGGAATATTAGGCATGTCAGTGACGTCTCTAAAAATATGTCATGATTAATAACCTTATCATACTAAAATATCTCAATAAAAATGGGAAAATGTCAACAAAAGAATATATTTATGGTTAGTAAGTCTCAACAATTATATTATCGTTGATCGTATAAATAATGTCAACGTTACTCTAAGTTGATGACTAAAAACTATTAACAAAGAGTTTATAGTTGGCGATCTTTTGGTACCGTTACGACTAAAATGTTATTATTAATACGAATGGCTACAAATGGATTATTACTATAAATATGCTAGAAAGGATGATGAGAAATTTGTTATCTTCCATCTAAGTACTTGATGGATGTTATGGCCCTGGTGAGCATGTGAGAATGTATGCATGATTTAATGTACATTAATTCTAGGTTATTGAATGTGTGATCTCCCTTAAGTGTAAGTAGTTGTAATGGAATAAGACTACGACGTTAGAGTCAGTTTAGTTAGATATGATCTAAGATGAAATGCCTCCAGTTTTTCGAGTTTCTTAGAAACGTGAGCGAGGACTAGTGGGTCCAATCCCTAGTGCCCCTGACCAAACTAGATACAAAGAGTATGAATAGAGAAACCTAGAGACATGAATCCAAGTCAGAGTCGCCAGGCCGCCCTAGGGACTTCAAAGACACCATGACAACCTAGGAAGATAAATAGCCTCCTAGGGCGATAGTAGTTGATGCGGTGTCTGTGGAGCATCCACTTTCCTTTCTACTATTGTATGAGGACCGTTGAGCCAGACATGGGCCGATTAGAGATGTGTGACCTGATAGTTCTATTGCATTACTCAGTATGGAAAATCTATCCTATTGGAGTTGGCAGGCCTTGGGCGTCGCACCTTGGCTTTGAGTGACTATATGGTTCTGTGGGACAAGCTCGTCAGCTGACCTCCCATGGACGATGAGCAGACTAGCACCACCATACTGTCCCCACTAGAGACTGAGTTCTATAAGGTAGTGCGTCAACTCCAAACACTGATTGACTGCTACATAGGCTAAGTGATATGGAAATCAACCCAAGGGAAAGTATGAAACGAATTACCTTGATGATCAAGATCAAGAGTAAAGAAAACTCGTTTCGAAACTTGTGATTCGAATCACTCCACAAGAGGTTTGATCAATACCACTTGAATGACTCTACATGCAAGTTCTAAACACAAGAATTTGCAAAGAAAGTTTAGCTCTCAACAAAGCTAAAATAGAAATTCTATTCTCAATTCCAAAATCTGATGTCTAATCAAAGAAAAGAAGGCTTTATATAGCCTTTACAAACCTTAACCTATGTGATACATAACTCCAAAATTAAATGGGCTANTCCTTGTTGGTCTCCTTTTTCTTCTGCTGTCAACAGCTGCTGGATTAGGGTTTTCTTCTTCTTCTCTGGTTTCAGAGCAGTTCACTGCAGCAAAAGCTACTGCTGTGTAATTCAATTCTCCCCCAAAAATGTGGTTCCTCCTCTTCGTCTTTCTTTTCCTTTTATCTTGAGCATGAGTTCCCCTTTAGGGCTGAAAATAATTAAGTTTTCCACATAAGATGTTCCTCATTGGTAGTCAATGACCCACTTGGACTGCTGACGTGGATTTAAAATTTCCATGTCATCCCCCATTTGTTTCCAAATTTGCTACTTCCACATGGTTTAGCATAAATGTCTGAAATTTTACCACATAACTCAATTAAATATACAATTAAGATCGATTTATGCAAAATCATATTTTTTTCATGTTGGACCGCAATAAACGATTTCATGCTCACTAAGTAGAATAAAGGAGGAATAAATGAGAAAATGGTGAATAAGAGTGCAATATTGACTACAAAAAGACTTGATATGACTCTCCATTTAGAGAGTTATGATCATGGAAATCTACAATAAATTCAAATGTACTAACAATCTCCTAAAATCTCCTAGAAGCCTAGTAGTTTGAATATTTGAATCATATCTCAACTACTTTAAATCATATCTTAATTTTGAATACTTTGAATCATATCTCAACACTCCCCCTTGATTCAAAGTTGCAGATGTCAAGTACAAAGCTTTTCTTTTGACAAGGCCTTCGTAAGTATGTCTACTTTAACTCGTGCAATGTCTGTCTCAGCTTGTATACCTTTGTTTCTTTGTCGTTCTCTATGAATTTCTCTGGCGGTGTTACATAAAACTCTTCTTGTAAATCTCCATCAAATTGATAAATAAGCCACCCTAATGGGCTGCATGTTCCATGTAAATCTCCATAGAACTTTTCGTTTGGCAAGTCAACCATATCCCATGTTCCATTTTTCTCAATGGACTGCATCTCTTCTACCATAGCTTTCTTTTGCTCTTCTTTTTCTGCTGCTTCTTCATAATTCATAGGGTCTGAAATAGTAAGAGCAAACTGACATGAGAAGAATTGCTTGGAGGTGTCTCATCTAAAGATTTATTCTTCCTTGGAGGTGTCTCATCTAAAAGTTATTCAAGAGAAGAATTGTTGTTCAGTGATGCCGAAGATGATGAATTTGCACACTTTGTGTTGCAGTGGATGCACTGGGAGATGCACTGGAGTTGACCCTTGTCTCTTCATTTGGGGAAACTTCAACTGTAATCTCTTTTGTATCACTATCAAAGAGTTTTATCTTACCATGACTGGTTTTGACTTTCACTGTGTCTTTTTCCTCAACTTGCATCTCTTTTTTATTTTCAAGTTGCACCTTGATTCTTTGCGTCTCATCAAGCTCTTGGAATAAAGATTTGATGTCTGTCATATGGTTCGAGCATCCGCTATCAACAAACCATAAGTCATCTTCTTTTGCATTAATATCAGTACACGCCATAAAAAGCTTTTCTTCTTCTTCTTCATTTTCTGCTGCAAAATTCATTTGTTGATATTTATACCAACAATCAGATTTTGTGTGCCCATACCTTCTGTAATGGTAAAATTGTACCACATTCCTTATATTGCTTTGCTCATTGAACTGTCTTTGTCCATCATTTATCCATCTACCCCTGTTATCACGACCACTATGGAAGCTGCGAAATTCTCCTCTTCCATGACTTCTACTTGCTAAACAAACATTTTCTTTTTCGTTGCCTTCGTTGTTGGCTGTCTCCTTCACTTGTAGTGCCTTTTCTATATTTTCTCTTTCGTTGCCTTCATTGTTGGCTGTCTCCTTCACTTGTAATGTCTTTTCTGTTGGATTTCAATAATCAGCCAGGGAAATCCTTTCTTTTCGGTGAGAGGAAATAGTCGACGGGAGGTTGTTGGAAGAAAAATAAAATGCGTAACATAACAAAGAGAGAGAATGGCTGAAATTTTGACTGCGATCAAAATCAAGTTGTTTGATATTTTGAACCGATTTCCTATTTAAATATAAATTATGCTAAAAATGGATGGAGAGTGGCCAACTAAATCTGTGCCACTCCCTACAAAATTGCCGTCTAAAACTTTGGTGATCCATTCGACGTGTTTGTCAAATGGTTAAACGGAGGTATTCTGAAATCGTGTGAATCTAAATAAGGAAAGACTGAAAAACTCAGGTTTTATCTAACATTTTCTTCATTCTTTTCTGATGATCAATTGATTCTTGCCTCATGAGCCTGAAGCAAACCCATCAGTTCATCAACGGAGAGTATTGATAGATCCTTAGCTTATTCTATCGCAGTCACCACATGGTCAAACTTTGGAGTTAAGCTTCTTAACACCTTTGCAACAATTATTTCGTCTGAAATTTTCTCTCCATAGGTATGCATCTGACTGAGTATTGCCATTGCTCTTGACAGAAAATTCAGTAATTGATTCACCATTCATCATGAGTAGAGTTTCAGAATCACGTCTTAGAGATTGCAATTTCACTGTTATGACTTTTGAATTTCCTTGAAACTCATTTGGCAGAATTGACCATGCTTTCTTTGATGTGGTTGCTGCTGCAATTCGTGAAAAAATAGTCTCATGAATTGCTTGCTAAATAATGTATAAAGCGTTGACATCATTTTTCTTGGTTTCTCTTAGTCTTCTTTTCTTCTATTGTAGGTTCTAATACATCAACGAACTCGTACTCCACCAAGTCTCATAGCTCCTGCAATCTGAGTAAGGTCTTCATCTTGATGCTCCACCACTCATATTTCTCACCATTAAAAATTGGTAACAACGGTGCAAAGAAAGAAAAATCAGCTACTGCCATTTTCGTTTTGTGAAAAATAAAAATAATCACTCACTCTCGTGTTGCCAAGAACTTGGCTTTGACACCAAAATTGTTGGAAAAAGGGATAGTGAAAGAGATAGGAATATATAAAATAGATGAAAACTAGAGTGCTTTATTATTGTCTATGGACTCGATGCTTAGAGGGTTACACAATTCCAGTATTTATAGCATATACACTGGACTAGAAATAGTAAATCATGGAAATCTACCTCAATTCAAATTACTGACAATCTCCTAAGATCTCTTAAATGCCTATAGTTTGAATATTTGAATCATATCTCAACTACTTTAAATCATATCTTAATTTTGAATACTTTAAATCATATCTCAATAGTTTCCTACTAATATAGAGCTACGAACTAAACAAGATGTTTCACTTTCATTGCCAGATCAATATCCTCTCAAGTATATATCAGAAGAAATTTATTTAAAAAATAATACAAGTCCAAACATCTAACTATACCCACAATGAAGATGCAACACTCGTACCTGTAGATGATAGAGCAACATTCAACTCTACACATATTGAGGATGTAACACATGTACCAATAGATGACAGACACATAGCTCTTTAAATACCCACTAGAGAATGCACACAATGACCCTTATACCCCTTATCAAACTATATCTCTCTTGAAAAGGCTATCCTCGTTACACAAAAGTTTTATTACGAGTCTAAATTCATTTGATATACCTAAAACTTTCCGAAGGTAAAGTTTGATTGTTGTAAATTTTGGGTGGGTTATAATTTAGAGTAATTTAGAGTGATTGTATTTTAAGACTTTTTATTTCATTTAGATTACAATTACCTCATGGCTAATTATGGCCATTAAGTATGAATGTTACAACTCTTAGAATGCCTTCATAGTTTCATTCTTTAGGCTATATAAAGCCATGTATGTTGGATTTGTGGTAGACTTGGAAAATATAGAAAGAAGCATTTGTGCTTTTCTTTAGCCATGACTAAGTTTCTTTGCAACTCTATGTAGTTTAGGTTGCATGTAGAATCATTCAAGCTCGACATGATCAATCTTGCTTGTGGAGTGATTCGAATCTCAATCAAGTGTTCTTGTCTTAAGATATTTGATCAACAAGAATCATTGAAGCTAGACATGATCGATCTTGCTTCTGGAGTGATTCGAATCTCAAACAAAGTGTTCTTTGCTTGAGATATTCGATCAACAAGGTAATCAGAATCTTACCCCCTTGTAGTTGATTTCCTTATCTTATCACTAAGCTAGCTAACTAAGTCTGTGAGTGGAAAAAGTTGTTCACCTAGAGCCAAGATTAAAGTTTGTTGTCTCCCGATAAGTGTAGAATGCAATGAAAGCCTACAAGAAGGTTGTTTACAGGGTATAATTTGATACTTACTCGTTCTTACATTTGTTTTTCAAGTAATTGATGCTACTGGTTTAGGGGAGGGAGTACTCGGGAGCATAGTAACCATAGAGGAATGTTGACCCAGGGCGTACATGTATTCGATTGGAGGAGTATCGACCAGAATCCACTCCCGCAGAATATGTGTATATGTATTTTGATGTTTCATTTGTTTCGAAAATGATGTTGAATAGTTTAAAATTGTACAAAATTTTGTAGTTTTGTTCATGTTGGATAGCATTATGTTCTGAACTCAACCTTTAACGAGTTTGACACGTGATTTTTATTTCTTGTCTTAGTTGTAGTTGCATGAAAAACCTTTAGTTACTATGTATATTTCCTAATTTTAGAGATACTATTTTGTTTGAATCTTGAAAATTGTTGTGATCTCTTTAACTTTTCTTAGTTGCTTTACCCACCCTTATCTTGTATGGACAATTAATATTTTTATTTCGTGTTCGCTTACAATTATTAAAAACATGTTTTATTTTTTCTATATTAGTTTTTGTTACTATGTATGGACAATTAATAATTAGTAATTTAAGGTATCCAAATACTTATTTTTCAACACTTTTCTTCTTCGTTTTGTCACTGTATCATTTGTTGGTTGAATTTAATACTATCCTAATTTATTGGATTCATTATAATAAATAGTCTTCTATTTGAAATTTTCAATGGAATCATAGACGTAAACACTTTTTCACAAGCTAGTATAAACTTTTTGAGTTTTATTTTTATTTTTTTATTTTTTATTTTAATTCAACCATATGGGTGAGGAAAATTGCATTCAAATTTCAAATATCCTGTAAAAAAATATATAGGTTTACTACTTAAACTATGTACAGCAGGAAGCTTAGAGATCGTAATTATTATTTAAGTTCATATTGACATTTGATTATATAGGATGATTGGACAAGAGCCAGTTGAATTTAATTCTATCATAAACAGCTTTTAGGAATCCTGAGGTCACACAATATGCATTATCACACCAGTTTTTTTTTTTTTTGAAAGTTAATTTTGAACTCATATGAAGTTCCATGTGAGAAAAAAAAAAAATCAATGTGCATTGATTCTGATTATACATTTAATTGAGTTATTTAGTAACATTTCAAAACATTTTTGTTGAACCATGTTGGTAGCAAATTTGAAAACATTCTTATCGACAATGACATGTTTGTACAAATTTTAACCTTGATGCTGAAGCAATTCGGAGAAAAAAAAAATCGCGAATGACATGAAAATTATAATTCAAATCAGCAAGCCATGTGCATCGTTTACTATCCAATTAGGAACTTCATATGTGGACGACTTACTTCTTAGTACTAAATGGGAAAGAATGAATAATATAAAAGGGAAGGTTACCTAAAAAGGAAAGGGAGCCATGAAAGAGAAAAAAAAAATGAAAAACACACAACAAAGGGTAATGCTAATATAAAAACTAGAGAGAGGAGGAAGAAGAGCCCTAATTCAGTGGTTGACCGCAGTAGAAAAAGGAGATCAAGAAGATAGATTAAGCTAAAGAGGTGAACGAGAGAGCTCAAAGAAGAGGAATTTCTATTGAAAAACAACAACAAAATTTGATGAATTTATAATCTTTTACCCTTTTTTTTTTTGTTATTCTATAATTTTACCAGATTAAGATGTTGATTCCTCTGTTATAAGCTAAATCTTGTAGGGGAGGCAGAAAAGCTTTATGCAGTTTAAGCATGTTGACGGTATTATTTTAATTTTACGACAGAGTTATTATTAGTGATTTGCAAGTTTATTTAGTTGTTCTCTTGAAAGAAAAATTATAACAATTAAAATTTCTTTTATTTGCAATAATACTTGATGGGTATGGAAGGGTTAGGATAATTCTTCTTCCACAGCCTTGTTAATAGAAGTTACAAAACGATTATGGAAGTAATCACCATATACGACTTGCAAAAGTGGGCTTGGGAATCTATTAGGAAGAGCTAAAATCGGAGTGCAAAATTAAAAAACTTATCTATTTAATCCCTTTGAGCCAAACCTTCGTCATTATTGTTGATTTTCTCATTATTTTTCATACTAATGTGCATAAATTTCATTTAGATAGTTTAAACTCATCAACCCACGTTTGAATGGTACAAAAAAATCACTTCAATTTTCAACAACAAAAGTAAAAGTTAAAAAGAAAAAAAAAAGTTCTATAGGAGATCGATAATTTACTTATTACTTTTATTTGTGATAGTGTATACTTGCATTTATTTTTGTGAATTTTACATCATCTTACAATATACTTTCACAAGCGACCAAGCAATAAAAGTCATTTAGTACATTATTTTAAAAGAGATGATTTCCGAGAAAAACATTTGGTTTAAGTCCTTTTAACTTTTGGTTCTTAGCTTATCTGTCACAATTCAATTTTTTAGGTTTCGAATCTCGAATCGAGTCTAAAAAGATAACACAACAATATATAAATGAAAGCAAACGAAAGCAAACAAAGTGAAAATACTGTTAAATTTGGTAGAATTAAAGTCATATAATGCCATAGTCAAAATAAAAAATGAAAACATTACAAAACAAATGTTGTTCAAGTTCTTTACCAAAGGAGAATAGGAATAAGATACAACATGTGTACAAATGACAACCCATAAAAACACAAACTAAATTGACTCTCCAAGTTGACACCCCTTTATGACACCTCAACTCACGAGTACTCCTCTACTTCGACCACTAGCATCACTTACATGAAAAGGGAAATGCAAAAAGAGGTGAGTATAAAAATACTCAATAAGCATTCTACTTATAAATTCTGATTGCATCGTTATCATGGTAAGTTTCCATTGCTTTTCTCTAGGCTCTAGAAAGTTTGAGCCTAAATCTATAGTTATCTAAGCTTTTGGAAACACCTCAAAGCCCGAGTAATTCTCTTTCATTTCACAGACTCTTTAGGGGCCTAGGGTCATTACCACATTTATTAGAGGCAAGTCATCTTTCAGGATTGGTCCACGATGTCACGATTTTGACCTTTGACTCGTTCCTACGCTCAAGAAAAGCACTCATCCTGGAAACTACCTGTGTAGTCCCAAGCCACTATCCAAGATACGGAATCGCGACGTGTAGTTTGAAGTCTCACATTAGGATTGGTTTGCAGATTTGCAACATCAACCTTGATTCGTTTCTACACTCAATAGAAACGCTTACCCTTAGACAACTACCTCTGTAATTCCATGTCCCCTTCATAACCAATTTAAGGAATTACAACCTCTCTATTCCTGCACTGAATAGAAGTACTCTCTTGAAGCATGTGCCTGTGGCTTCACACGTGTCATATGCTCGTATATGCAAACTGTTATGAAATGATATGTGAATATTATGTTTTATGTGATGAATTGATATGTCTATAGTATAATATGTTAAGTTAAGATGTGTTTTACGACATACTTGTGATAGGATATGTGAATGTTATGATATAGGATATGGTATGTTATGTGTATGATATGAATTGATACATTCAAAGACATGATAAGTTTATGATATGACATATGTTCAACATGAATGATTGACATGCAAATGAGGAATTGGCTTAATGCACAACCCCGGTACACGCATGAAAGCTATGATAAAATGATATGATATAAAGTAAAATGCTAGAGGGGTTGTCATACATGATAATGAAAAACGAAAAATGTGTGGGACCTCATGTATCATTGTGTTCATGCATCGGGGGATACCCCTTCTCCTTTTACGATGGTACGGACGTGTATGTTACGAAGTAGAAAAACGATCATTATATTTACCATAATACTTGCCCGACAAGAAAAGGGGCCCATGAGGTGGGCAAACCCACTGGTGGGTCCATACTCGCACGAGTATGTAGAAAAATAAATGCACATCTAATTACCAGCTTAAGATAGTCACCATAAGAAAATAGACTGATATGATAGGTCCCACTTATGATTGTATGTGCTTGCATCTAACCCCGGGGTCACTTACTCAAGTCATGTGCTACTTTTTTTAGGTAAAGGCAAGATGCCCCTATATGGATGACAATGACATGACAACTAAAGAGACTGTGGTACATACATAGGGTAGTTTGCAATTTGAAATTAGTAGACTATAGGTTAGGGTTTGTTTGCATTTTCATTTAGAAGCATCTTCTAGAAAATTGGTAAGACCAAGACTATGTTTTTTTTTAATCAAGTATTTTCACATAAAATGTTTATGATATGTATATAGTAGCGATTTTAGGTTAAGTAGAAATCTAGGATCGTTACATCTCATGTTAGTATATGACAATTTGTGGCTTGAGTCCTTTGAAAAGCGAGTCGTTACGCAATCCAAGTTTCACATTAAGCATGTATGCAGCTAGTTAAAACGATCAAAATATATGCTTAACGTTCACAATGTTATTTTTACTTCTCCCGTACTGGCTTTCTTATGTAATCTAGGATACTTTTGATATCAATTTGTTCTGGCTTCCAATAAGTTTTAATTAACTATTAGTATGTTCACTAATAATTGGCCAATGTTTATTTTTAATCATCGTCGAAAATTCAAATTCCACTACTCAGTCCATTAATTGTAATGGATGACACTTCAGTTATTTGGTGAAGAATTAAAAGCCTCCAACCATCTTGTTTATGATGGTATTTTAAGTTCAACCTTTTTCCAACCCATCAAAAGTCCTACCACACCTTTGTCTTCGACTTTGAATTTGGAGAAAAACACGAGTTCTTACTGAAAATCGCATTTTCTTGAAACTATGAATCGAACACAAATCTTGGCCACCTTCACTCCGAAACTTGAGGAGATCACATTGCTGAGGGCAAAAGTCCAAGAATCAACACAAAAACGCCGCTAACACACAAAGATCTCGATAAACATCTCGATCTAGACATTCACAGATTAACCATAAGTTCTTGAACGTTTTTGACGAAATAGGAAAGTGCGATTCGTGAGAGAACCTTGCCTCGGATTGTTGAATGTTGCCTCAAAACCCTAATTTCTTTTCTTTCTTCTTTCTCCTCTCTTCTTTCTTTCTCTTTCTTGTTATGACCCACCTAACCGACCCCTCAAGTAAGAGTAGGGGCAAAAGGACCATTTTGCCCCTATGTTGACCTTGACCGTTTTTTTTTCCTTATCTTATAACTATCCCGAGCATAATTTTTTTCTTCGTCGAAACTTAATCACTTATTCTTTTCATTTTTTTTTGTGAGAAAATAGCATATATTTAATGAGTATTTATAGTGGAGAAAGCACGGACTAGTTTCAAACTTTCTCCTTAAGTTAAAAATAACCATCTTTGCACTAAACTTGGTCTACTATGGGGCAACTACTAACAATTATACTAAAGTTACTCTCTAAGTTATAATTTATTCTACTAAGTCCACTCAAAGTTTCTACTAAAGTTGCTCCCTAAGTTATAATTTATTCTACTAAGTCTGACTAATCTCTATTAAAGTTACCCCATAATTTAATACCTCATTTACTAAGTCAAATTTATTAGCTCACACAAACTAGGTTTTGTTACACTCGGAAAGGTCAACTATCACTATACTTATCAGATAAAAAACATCAACCATTTACTTTTTAAGTTCCACACCATGATCATCTTTTAAATAGGAGAAGGAAACCTATTAGGAAGAAGAATATATATTAACAAAATGAAAGAAAGGAAATAGAAGAACTTTACCCCTAAATAAGTATTGATTCTAAGTAGAAATGTGTCGATTACAATACAACACTATTGTAGGCATACCTACCATCTTTATTCTTTTACATAGAGATAATACAAACCAAACTCAAATACAAGATATTAAGCTGTAACCCATGCAATAACATTATTATTTAATAGTGGTGGCAGATATTAAGCTGTAATTGGTTTGCTTTTAGTTTCATACTTAAAATTATAGCTATTAACTCCCTTGTAAACACCGTCATCCATTTGGTAGCTTTTTATTTCTCCATTAATGAGTGTGTCACATTGAGTATAGGAGTAGGGAACATCACTCGTACCCTGTGTTGCCAACAAGCTGACAATCACAGTGGTCATTGACGGAACAGTTACTTGATACAAGGTTTCCACCACCTTTGATGTTGTTTTTGTTTCTCCCCATTGATATTGTCCAGAAAACGTAGCTGATATCTCAACCTTTCCATCAACAATAAAGGGAATTCCAGTTTGGACGGTTGTTTTCACGCCCAATTTTATAGAAACTGAAGAATTCCACATGCTGGACTTAGTTTCAGTGTACGTGAATTTCAAGTTCATAGTGTGCGATTCTTTTGTTGTATTAGTAGCAGTCTCAGTGGCCATCACAAGCGTACTTTGGTCATAGATCCTCGAATCAGAAGGACGAAACTTTACATTGTAGATTTCCCGCGAAAGAACCGACTCTTCAAACTGCAATCTTGCAGTTCCGTCAATTGTGTTGACAGCAGCATTGAGGCAACTCGTCTTTCCATCAGCAGTGAGCCTCTTGATAAAGTTGTTATTTCCCATGTTACGAAGAGCAACAACGTTTTTATCAACTTTTGTCGGCAAAAACAGAGTATCAGAATTGTTGGTCGTGGTGTCGGTTGAATCAGCCCAAATCCAATTAGGACTGCGCCTCCAAAATTTTCCAAAGTAGTTTGACTTCAATCGAATATGTCCATCTTTTGTAATGAATGTTTCCATTCCAACGGTGGGATCTCCAATATCATTAGATGCAAATTGCAAATATTGATGCTCTTCGATCCACTGAGCACTGAGGTAGTAACCATTATCTCCTTTGAAAACTATATGTTTTGGTAACGATAGTAGAGTTCCCCAATTGATGGGTGTGCTAAGATCACAAAGATCGCCATCAGGGGTTGACCATTGCGCTCGCAAGCAGTTTACATAAGGAGCAGAGCCTCTCCACAAGCACACATTGAAACCAAGATAGACATGACGAAATCGAAATGCTTGATTATTGCTATCATAAATAGGTTGAAATAACGTGCAATTCCATTTGGATTTGTCTTCCTCTATATTGTCAGCCTGAGCAACAATGAAGTGATGATCTGAAGGCCAACTTACCCAATATTTGTTGTTGTAAGCACATCTTATGTTGACTAATGAAGGGTCGCATTTGGCTTGCTCCAATTCATACACTGTGTATGGAGTTAGAACGCTCTCTCCTGAGTACTGCAAAAACTTTTGCACCTGTGAGGCTTCGTTCACATAACGCAAGTAATTGTTGTTGTATTTGGATTTGAGGGCTACGTATCTTGGAAGGTTCACCATTTTCTCTTGTTCTTCTTGTTCTTGAGTTTTCCCTATATTGGTTGTTTCTTGAGCTATCCTATTTATAGAAGCTAAAAGGAGGAAGTCCCACTTGGTCTAACTTTTCCTCTAGGCATATACGATTCCATTATCTTTTTATCTACTTCTTAAAGAAAAGAATACGAAGAAGAATATATCTTACGCCCTTGTTATGGAATTGACCGGATTCCATTTCCCCTCAATTTATATCTTATGTGCATCAGGATACTTTTTCGTTAGGATGGGTACTGACGCATACATTATAATATCTACGTACAACATAATATTATGCAGACTCCTTCCCTGCGATGGCTCTAACAATATGAGCACGCACATATGATGGGTCTATGCGTGCGTGTGTGGGTCATGTGTAAAGAAGTATGACACATCTAATTTCGCTTGGACTAGAAAGTAGAGTTGAAGGCCATTATGTGTTTTTATTTATGGAAAGATAGATCCCGCGCACGTGATTGCTTTTTCCGATTCCAACTATTGGGTTAGTTACTGAGTATTTTAAAATATTCAAGCCACATACTGCCTTTCGATAAGGTTTGTGCAAATACGACTCGTGCTGTCTATTGTAATTGCTCAGAAGAAAAATTTGGAATGAAATTAGGTGACTATTCTTCTGTATTCAGGTGAGAAGCATCAACCGTATTTGCAAATGATCAATATTCACAATTGATGCATTGGTTGATTTGTACTGCCTTTCGAGAATTATTTTTTTGTCGACATCGATCTTTTGTATGCCCCTTTTATCACAAAATTTACAGTGAAACTTAAAGATTCGACACTCATCAATTGTATGACAAGTTTTATTGCAATGTTCACATGATTCGTCCTTCGTAAATTTTGATTATGTTGTCTTCTTCTGCACTGCTGTTGCAATTGAGAAATTCTCAAGAGGTTCAGAAGTTACCTGACATTGCATCTCTTCTTGTACAAGTAATGAATAGGCTTGTCTCATATTAGGCAGTGCAGTTATCATCAATATGTTAGATCTCATGGTTTTATAGGACTCATTGAGCCCCATGAGTAGTTACATCAACTTGTCTTCTTTCCGTTGATCAACATGTGTTTGAAGTTGATTATAGGTAAATTGTGTGCGTGCGCATCCAATTAATCCTAGAGTGCTTTGAGCTTACATTGTCATGGTTCCCAGTGACATCATTGCTATCGACTTTTGTATTTAAAAAACTATTGGGCATTGTTTAAATCACTTTTTTCATTCATTAGAAATATAGCTATAATGTGAAATGACAAAGTAGGGCATTGTTTAAATCGGAATAATTTGTGAATCCACAATGAAGGAGATATATTGGAATATTTTGTGAATCCACAAGAAATAAGGATGAAAAAGTATGGGTTAGGATGATCTCACACACAAGATTCTTATTTTGGCCACCGTCTTCATATCTCTCTTAAATATCGGAGATTTCAAAACTTAGATAAATAATATATGATATGAACCAAGAGACATCAATCATACAATATATTTCAATTCATGTCATATTGAAGAGGAATGTTTATTGTTATAAATTTTAGGTGGATTACAATTTAGAGTAATTTAGACTTATTATTTCATTAATGTATTTTAAGACTTTTTAATGGTTAATTATGATCCTAAAGTATGAATGTTACAAACTCTTAAATGTCTTAAGTAAACTGAAGAGTTTTATTTTGAGGCTATATAATGCCATGTATGTTATTTTTGTAGGAGAGACTTCAAAAATGTATAAAAGAAGCATTTGTGCTTTCTTTTAGCCAATGACTAAGTTTCTTTACAATTCTATGTAGTTTAGGTTGCATGTATAATCATTCAAGCTCGACATGATCAATCTTGCTTGTGGAGTGATTTGAATCTCAAACAAGTGTTCTTGTCTTGAGATATTTGATCAACAAGAACCATTCAAACTAGATATGATCGATTTTGCTTGTGGAGTAATTCGAATTTCAAACAAGTGTTCTTGGCTTAAGATAATCGATCAACAAGGTAATCTGAATCCCCCCTTTGTAGTGATTCCTTATCCTTTGGCATTAGAATTTTCTATTGAATTAATTCCATATCAATATATTTTTAATAAGATGAACTATATATTTATATAGATAAGTTTTTTGAATCTACCCACAAATTAACAAGTAGATATTTATATAGATAAGTTTTTTGAATCTACATTTTGTGGGTGGTATTCATTTCAAAGATAATGACAAAAACTAGAGTTGGCTGCACATTTAGAATCTTTTATCTTTTGAAAATTTTGATTGAATTAAAAAGTTGGGTGGAAAGGAGATTCTAGCTTTCACATATAATCATTATGCTCCTTTGTTGGGTATAGGTTGGAGTTTACATAAAGCGACAATGTACAAGCTTGGAAGCTGATTCAAATTAGATCTAAGAATAATTAGTAATTTCGACTTAGGTCAATCAAGTAAGTGGCTTTATTGTTGACTTGGTTGGATAACTTGTTTGTTGAATGAATAATGCATCCATGTGGGCACATGTCGTGTTTTATGATTGAATGACGTGTACAACGTTATGTTTACACTATGATATATATGTTATGACATGTTACAAAATATGTTGCATTATCTACTATAATATAATATGATTATACTATGATGCCTGAATCTCCATGTGTCATACCATGTGAACTAAATTAGTAGGAATAATCTATAGTTACGAGACTTTAGAAAGCCATGTATGAGATTATGAAAGTTATGAAAAGTAACATATATGTATGTCTCATAGTAATGATATGATATGGAAAGAATGGAGTTATGCCTTGCATACATTAGATGATCCCGTGATTTAAAGCTATTAGGGCCTTTTGTATTTTTGTATGTCACGTGCATGAGAATACTTAATGTGATTAATACGGACACATACATTACGATATTATGCCTATCATGATATTATGTGGGCTCCTTTCCCTGGGTGAATTTTGACGACGTGAACATGCATTAACTAAAGGGAAGGCCTAGGAGGTACATACCGTCTAGTGGATCCATCATGCGCACGTGTGAGGACCGTGTATAGAGAAGTACTACACACTCAATTTTCGCTAGAGATGCAAAGCAAAGTTCAAAGCTATGAAATGTTTTTATGAAAGGATAGGTCTTACCATGATAGCTTGTGTATGCATTTTCCAACCTCAACAATGGGTTAATTACTGAGTATTTCTTAAAATACTCAATCCCCGTGCTACTCTTATTGTAATGACCCTAGATTTCTACTTACCTAGAGTCGCTACCGTCGTCATAGCTTAATCATTTCTATGTGGAAATAAACGTTTAAACTTTATCATAAAACATAAATTCATCTTAAAACACTGCAATAGACTTACGTATTCGAGAACATCTTTAAAATGACACAACAAAATACTAAATCAAATAAATAAACATTAGAAGTAAACACCCTATTCTAACCTAACACCCTATTCTAATCTTAGTTTAAGAAAATAAATATAACCACCCTAAGCATATGTCATGTTCTCGAGTTGCGATATTGTCGTTAGCCATACAGGAATGTTTACCTTTACCTGAAATAGAAGTAGCACGCGACTTTACTATTTTAAGAAATACTCATTAAGCGACCCCCCCCCTCCCCCCATCGGGGTTAAATGCAAACCCATACAATTCATGAGTGAGACCTATTATAACAGTCTACGATGGCTATCCTAATGGGAAACTTGGATATGTACTTAATTTCCATGCACATGGTCCACACGTGCGAGTATGAACCCACCAGTCGATTTGCAAACCTATTTTCAGGTAAAGATAAGACACCCTTATAAGGATGACGACGACGTTGTGGAAGCCATAGAATTGAAGTTAGGGTAGTTGCATTTATGTTTAAATTGTAGCCATTAGGGTAGACTAAGGCGTTTCCATTACTTTGAACTTATTGTTATTTCGTTTATGCTATTTCATTGATGTTTACTTTTATTTGAACTGATTTTACTAATGTTTAAGTCCATGACATCATTTATAAAATGTTTTAAATTTATTCACCCCATAATAGACACGTTATGCATGTAGTGACTTCANAAAAAAAAAAAAAAAAAAAAAAAAAAAAAAAAGAAAAAGAAGAAAGAAAGAAAGAAGATAATTACAACTATATGATAATAAAGAGTGATATACTAAATCACACCTTTACATCTCGGACACTATTATGGTCATAACAGTGAAATTGCAATCTCTAAGACGTGATTTTGAAACTCTACTCATGACGAATGATAATCAATTGCTGACTTTTTGTCAAGAGCAATGGCAAATGTCACTCAGATGCGTACCTATGGAGAGAAAATTTCAGACGAAACAATTATTGCAAAGGTGTGAAGCTTGACTCCAAAGTTTGACCATGTGGTGGCTACCATAGAAGAAGCTAAGGATCTATCCATACTCTCCGTTGATGAACTGATTGACTCGCTTCAAGCTCATGAGGCAAGAATCAATAGAGCATCAGAAAGGAACGAAGAAAAGACACTACAAGTGAAGGAGACAACCAACAACGAAAGAGAAAATATTCATTTAGCAGGTAGAAGTGGTGGAAGAGGAGGATTTCGCAGCTTCCATGGTGGTCATGATAACAGGGGTAGATGGAGGAATGATCGACAGAGACAATTCAATGAACAAAGGAATGTCATACAATGTTACCATTGCAGAAGGTATGGGCACACAAAATCTGATTGTTGGTATAAAAATCAACGAATGAATTTTGCAGCAGAGAATGAAGAAAGAAAAGCTGTTTATGGCGTTCATGGATACTAATCCAAAAAAATGTGACTTATGGTTTGTTGATAACGGATGCTCGAACCATATGACAGGCACCAAATCCTTATTCAAAAAGCTTGATGAGACGCAAAAAAAATTAAGGTGCAACTTGGAAATACAAAAGAGATGCAAGTTGAAGGAAAAGGTACCGTGGAAGTCGAAACCAGTCTGGTAAGTAAAACAATTAGATAATGTTCAATTTGTACCTGATTTAAGATACAATTTATTGAGTGTTGGACAATTGATGACGAGAGGACATTTCGTTCTATTTGATGACAACACATGTGTCATTACACATAAGAATCAGATCATAAAGTTCAAATTGTCATGACTTCAAATAAGATGTTTCCACTAGATGTTTCTAACATGGAGGATTTTGCTCTTACTGCTAGCACGAAAGATGACTCAACATTATGGCATCTCAGATATGGACATCTTCATATGAACGGCCTGAAAATACTCAGGGATAAAGGTATGGTTTTTTTATTACCAAGAATTGACTCAACTAATTTATGTGAAGGATCATTTATGGCAAGCAGACTAGGAAGTTGGAAAAGCTAAAAGAGCTTCACATTGTCTAGAACTAATTCATGCCGATTTATGTGGGCCAATGCAAACAAAGTCTTTGGGTGTGAGTATATACTTTTTACTATTCATTGATGATTATAGTCGCATGAGCTGGGTTTACTTCCTACAACATAAGTTAGAAACTTTTCAGAAGTTCCATATTTTTAAAGCTATGGTGGAGAACCAAAGTGGTTATCACATTAAAGTTCTTCGCATAAACACAGGTGGCGAGTTCATATCTAAAGAGTTCAATCTGTTTTGTGAAGAAGAGGGCATCCAAAGAGAGTTAACAGCTTCCTACACTCCAGAATAAAATGGAATCGCTGAATGAAAAAATCGAACTATTGTGGAGATGGCAAGAAGTATGTTACAAGACTTCCAAACCAATTTTGGGCAGAAGCTGTATCAACATCTATTTATCTATTAAACCTCTCACCAACAAAGGTTGTTATGAATCGAACTCCTTATGAAGCATGACATGGAAGGAAACCATCGGTAAGTCATTTACGAATCTTTGGTTGTGTTGCTTATGCTTTGAAACATCCTCAAATTCGTCAAAAACTTGATGAAAAATCTGAAAAATGCATTTTCATTGGCTATTGTACTCCATCCAAGACATATAAATTATACAACCCTAGTGAAAAGATTTTAGTTAGAAGGGATGTAATATTTAATGAAAACATGAGTTGAGATTGGAATAAAGAACAGGAGCAGCAAAAGATTACGGTTGAAGTTTCCCAAATGAAGAGACAAGGGTCAACTCCAGTGCATCCATTGCAACACAAAATGTGTCAAATTTATCATCTTCGGCATCACTGAACAGCAATTCTTCTTTTGAAGAATTTTCGGATGAGACACCTCCAAGGAAGTATAAATCTTTAGCTGACATATATGCATCATGTCAATTTGTTCTTACTGTTTCAGACCCTATGAATTATGAAGAAGCAACTGAAAAAGAAGACCGGAAGCCATGACAGTAGAGATGCAGTCTGTTAAGAAAAATAGAACATGGGATATGGTTGACTTGCCAAACGAAAAGTTCTATGGAGATTTACATGGGACATATAGCCCATTGCGGTGGTCTGTTTATCAGTTTGATGGAGATTTACAAGAAGAGGTTTATGTAACACCGCTAGAGGGATTCATAAAGGAAGACAAAAAAAACAAAGGTGTACAAGCTGAGACAGACATTGTAAGACATACTTACGAAGGCCTTGTCAAAAGAAAAGCTCTATACTTATATCTGCAACTTTGAATCAAGGGGGAGTGTTGAGATATGATTCAAAGTACTCAAAATTAAGATATGATTTAAAGTAGTTGAGATATGATTCAAATATTCAAACTAACAATATTTTAGAAGATTGGGAGTAGATTTGAATTTATCTAGGTTCCCATATTTTAGCATGGTTTAGTGTATAAGCCTATAAATAGTAGAATGGTCAAATTGTTTTAAGTATAGAGTCAAAAATCAATAATAAAGCACAACATTATCTATTTGATCTGTTTTATCTTTTTCATATCTCTTTTCCTATCCCTTTTACCAACACTAACCCGAATCCTACCCGATGGACTTCGTCTTCCTCACTCGGTTTCACGTGATTTCCGACAGTATTTTCTCTCTCCTTCTAGAGCCATTTTCTGACGTTCTTACCAGTATTTTTCCTGTATTGTGACCTCATGCTCTATCTGTCTTCCATCCCACAGTGTGACAAAGTCCTGTAATTGCCTACACCCATAGATCCAGCTACCTCTTACTTTACCAACCTATAGATCTTGCCGGCGACCAAGGAAACGCGACATAGTAACTCCCATTGCTAGGGACTTACGTTATGGGTGTTCTTAGCCATTGATTTTCGTTATGGCAGAATTTTTTTAGCGTCTAACCGAAACTTTCTGTCATTTCCAGACTCCCGTAGTTTTTTTTTAGATTTTCAGGTTGTGTCAGGTTCACTCAATCATTTTCTTTTAGAACCCAAANAAAAAAAAAAAAAAAAAAAAAAAAAAAAAACCCAAAATTCAATCCAACTAATTCGAGTTGGATCAAGTTGGATTCTCAGATTATCAAGTTAGATGTACGCGGTTATTGAGAGGGAAAGCACTGAGGTAGTGTCCAAATTTCTTTTAATAACAACCATTTGATCTATACAAAAAGACTTTATACTACTAAAATATTTTAAAGGGGAGAATTTGTTAATCATAATAATTAAAATATATACATATATTAGAAAAGCCCCACCGAAGACCTTACCACAAAAAAAACTAAAGTATCTTGAACAGGATAGACAGATTTTCAAAATGTTAATATCGTAGAATCTTAAAAAGTTATTATAGAATTTCCTTTCCACCTTACTTTTTAATTAATCAATCTAAATGAATACTTGTCTATATAAATTTCTAACGGTTAGACTTCACATAAATGAACAAAATAAGCATCCAAAATCTCTTTAAATTAGTTGTTTGTTATAAAATGATTTTTAAAAACTTGAAAAATGGGAATAGGTCCAAATTTGTTAACTGAGCACATAGTCTTATCTCTATAAGGCATAGGCATGCCTAAACTCCTTACCCTCCTACTATAGGTGTATACTTTATAGGCTCTACGATCGGCTCTAATTTAGTTGATCCTTGTGACAGGCTCTTAAAGTACGAGGCTCTGATGTCGAGCTCTAAGATACATGGCCCTTATGATAGGCTTTGTAACACGTGGCCCTTATGACGAGCTTTGAAGGACGTGGCCCTCGTAACAGGCTTTGTGCTTTACGTTTTATTAGGTCCCTCATCAACCTTGCGCTAACTGTGCCTTAAGTTACTGTGGCTTAAGGCCTAGGATAAATCTCACAAGTATGGAGGAGTCCTTTCACTCTTAAAAAAATAAATGTACTTAATAAGTTTTAAAATTAATAAACTACTTGTTCCATGATAAATCTCACAAGTATGGAGGAGTCCTTTCACTCTTAAAAAAATAACTATACTCCACACGTGTATGCCTAATAGGTTTTAAGATCAATAAACTACTTGTTCCATCGTCTTTTTCAGGAGAAAATAGTAAACTACCTATTCGTTCACTGTCCTTGGATTAGAACAGTAAACTATTTGTCATATTACCTTTCCAGGCTAAGATAATAAGCTACCTATTCATTCCATTTCTTGTCATATTACCTTTTCAGGCTAAGATAATAAACTACTTATTCATTCCATTTCTCGTCATATTACCTTTTCAGGCTAAGATAATAAACTACCTATTCATTCCATTTCTCGAGTATAATAATATAAGACCATGGTCCTTTACTCGGCATAACCATAGTTACCTCAATAGTATACCCTCTATGACTTCTGAGATCTACTGTGGTTGACAATTGAACTTTGTGTATCAAGTAGACTTTAACCCCTCTTGGCTAATCCACGAATAAGGATTACGCCCTAATTGTCCCTATGACATACCTAGTCAATCCAATGTTCTGTTGAATCCAAATCTAGGTTCTAGGACCCGTACAACATAAAATAGCAGTTCATGATCTAACATAATCATAACGTGTATTCTAGAGCACATAGCATCATCCAATAGCAATACTAGACATAAACGGGTTCCCTTACCCTAAATTATGAATTTATAAACGTGAATATAGATACATCATGCTCAACATGCTCAGACGGCAAGACATAATAAATAAACCAAGGTATGGTGAAAAACTTATAAATATATTAACTCTATCATAGTTCTCAAATATGCACTTGTGAAGCTTTAAAATGGAATATCGTACTAAACCTCAAACCAAGATGTTTTTAGCCTTAGCTATCATGTAACTTGGTCAATTAGGCTTTTAAACATGATTTCTAATCATTTTTCATTGTACTGATCGATTTTCATGAGTATTACTCGAATCTTTCTCCATATGGTTACTTACTTGTTTGGGTGTATTAAGGCTCTCAATTCCCAAACTTCCCGAAACTAAACTTCTTCTATATCTCGAGTACGTGGAAAATTGAATCTAGTTCTTGGAGCAATACATTTTTTTATGAAAACAAAACTAAAATAGGCCAGTCCAAACATGAGCAAAGAGAGCAAAGATCATTCAATGTAGTTGTTTACTCGTTTGGCCATGTTTGGGATCACTTTTCACGACCTTTCGAAGGTGTTTTTTTCTCAAATTTTTTGGATATATCCTAAATTGAGTCTATTTTCTCGAACATCAAGAAATATTGTGAGAACCTATCTCAAAAGGGGTGAACTGATCAACTTACTAAGCAAGGGTCAATTTGGTGATGTGGCCAATTCTAGTGAACCACCACGTTATCATCCCCTACCTCTAGCCCTCTCGAAAATGCGCCATGGCTAGCTTTAACTCCTATGAAACTCACCGTTTTTAGTTGATCCAATGGCCATCTTCTCATAGTTTCTCATCAATCTTGTAGTCTTACACACCCTAAATAGTTTGGTAAAAGTTTCAGCTTATTTGGTTTAAATACCAACAAAATAGAGTCAAAATAGGACCGTACAGAATGAACTTACTCAGATCTTCAAGCTCAAGTTACTCTCGATATGAATGATATAGAGCTTATCTCTCTAATACTTTGTTAGCAAACTTGTTCTTTTATCTTCCCTTGAATCTATTCGTATAAGACCCGACACAACTCAAGCTATGGATATGAGTTTAATGGTCAAAGTTTAGAAATTTCATCAACTTTATTGTTCTTGTATTCTAGTGACTTTTACCCTTTCGTTTCTTCACCAAAGTTGCTCTTCTCCTTGCCAAGAAACGGTAAAAATAAGTTTTAAGGAATGATATTGAGGAGAAATTTCTCTAACTTTCTAAACATTGAGGGCCTTCCTTGATTATTTTTCTTCTATATCTCGATGAAAATCTTCTAATTTGAGCTCAATATCTTCCTAAATTCTAGATTTCTTACTAAGGGGCTTGAATGATGCTTTGTGTTTCTTGCATTTTCAAGTTTGGTTCTCATCATAAGACTTATAGATCTCCTTCTTATGAACGTGAGATCTTATGAACGTGAGAGACCAAAATCAACAATTGTACGGGAGAAAACTCAAACATCCCTCTTTCATCCAGATGTCTATTGAGATATTGTCAGATCCGATGTTTGAGGATTCGAATCTTAAACCAGGACTAAAAGATGAGATGAAAATAAATAAAAGTAAAAATGAAAACAAAATTACAAAAAATACCTAAGATGTCACACGATTTTAGTCATACAACACCATAGACAAGATAAAAAATTTCAAAATGAAAAAACAATATATAAAATGTATTGTTCAAGTTATTTGCAAATGGGGAACAAGAACATGATACAAAATGAATACAAATGACAACCCACAAAAATACAGTTTAAATTGATGTCCCGGTTTAACACTCCACTATGACTATGCAGTTTTCAAGCACCTCCCCACCTCAACCCGTACAAGAAAAAGAAAAGAATAATGAGTTTAATAGTACTCAATAAGCCATCTACCTGTAGGCTCTCATTGCGTCCTTAACCTTGTAAGTAACCACAAACTTTTCTTAGGGTCCTAAGAGTATCAAAACTAGTTTCGAAATTTCCCGGGTCATTCATGTTACCTACTTATGTAGACCCTCCTCCCCTTCAAAGTTGGTTTATTCTACCCATAACGGTGGTTCTACATGTCATTTACTTATGCAGTCTTTCATCTCCTCTCAAAGTGGCTTTCATTCTACACACAATAGCAGTTACTTATGCCATCTACTTATGTAGTCCCTCATCCCTCTCAAGGTCAGTAGTCCCTCATCCCTGTCAAGGTCGGTTAATTCGCACACAGTAATAACTCTTCAAGTGAACTATTTATGCAGTCCCTCGTTCATCCTACACACAATAGTAACTCCTCAAAATTGATCCGTTTATGTTGCTAGCGGTCTCATAAGTTCTCATAATTTTTTTCGGGGGCCGTCGAGATTTACTAGGTTCTTAGGACTTCTAGATAATTTAGATCTCATCTCGTGTTTCTTATCGTTCACCTAATGCACATAAATCATACATTCAAACGTGCTTAACATGGAGATAATTTCTAACAAGAATCGGAGACCACAATATCCCATAACAAAGGCGAAATGGAATCCGGTCAATTCCATAACAAAGGCGACAGATATATTCTTCTTCTTATTCTTTTCTTTAAGAAGTAGATAAAAAGATAATGGAATCGTATATACCTAGAGGAAAAGTTAGACCAAGTGGGACTTCCTCCTTTTAGCTTCTATAAATTGGATAGCTCAAGAAAGGAACCAATATAGCAAAAACTCAAGAACAACAAGAACAAGAGAAAATGGTGAACCTTCCAAGATACGTAGCCCTCAAATCCAAATACAACAACAATTACTTGCGTTATGTGAATGAAGGCTCACAGGTGCAAAAGTTTTTGCAGTACTCGGGAGAGAGCATTCTAACTCCATACACAATGTATGAATTGGAGCAAGCCAAATGCGACCCTTCATTAGTCAACATAAGATGTTCTTACAACAACAAATATTGGGTAAGTTGGCCTTCAGATCATCACTTCATTGTTGCTCAGGCTGACAATAAAGAGGAAGACAAATCCAAATGGAATTGCACATTATTCCAACCTATTTATGATAGCAATCATCAAGCATTTCGATTTCGTCATATCTATCTTGGTTTCAATGTGTGCTTGTGGAGAGGCTCTGCTCCTTATGTAAACTGCTTGCGAGCCCAATGGTCAAGCCCTGATCGAGATCTTTGTGATCTTAGCACACCCATCGATTGGGGAACTCTACAATCGTTACCAAAACATGTAGTTTTCAAAGGAGACAATGGTTGCTACCTCAGCGCTCGGTGGATCGAAGGGCATCAATATTTGCAATTTGCATCTAATGATATTGGAGATCCTACCGTTGGAATGGAAACCTTCGTTACAAAAGATGGACATATTCGATTGAAGTCAAACCACTTTGGAAAATTTTGGAGGCGCAGTCCTAATTGGATTTGGGCTGATTCAACCGACACCACGACCAACAATCCTGATACTCTGTTTTTGCCGACAAAAGTTGATAAAAACGTTGTTGCTCTTCGTAACATGGGAAACAACAACTTCATCAAGAGGCTCACTACTGAAGGAAAAACGAGTTGTCTCAATGCGGCTGTTAGAACAATTGACGTAACTGCAAGATTACAGTTTGAAGAGGCGGTTCTTTCGCGGGAAATCTATAATGTAAAGTTTCGTCCTTCTGATTCGAGGATCTATGATCAAAGTACGCTTGTGATGGCCACTGAGACTGCTACTAATACAACAAAAGAATCACACACTATGAACTTGAAGTTCACATACACTGAAACTAAGTCAAGCATGTGGAATTCTTCGGTTTCTATGAAATTGGGTGTGAAAACGACCATTCAAACTGGAATTCCGTTTATTTTTGAAGGGAAGGTTGAGATATCAGCTGAGTTTTCTGGACAATATCAATGGGGAGAAACGAAAACAACAACGAAGACAGTGGAAACCTCGTATCAAGTAACTGTTCCACCAATGACCACTGTGATTGTGAGTTTGTTGGCGACAAAGGGTACGAGTGATGTTCCCTACTCCTATACTCAACGTGACACACTCATTAATGGAGACACAAAAACTTGTCAAATGGATGACGGTGTTTATAAGGGAGTTAATAGCTATAATTTTAAGTATGAAACTAAAAGCAAACCAATTACAGCTTAATATCTGCCCCCACTATTGTCACCTATTATTAATACTACTACTAAATAATAATGTTATTGCATGGGGCTCCTATAAAAGTGGCATGCTCTTGTATTTGAGTTTGGTTTGTATTATCTCTATGTAAAAGAATAAAATATTGTAGCTATGCCTACAATAGTGTTGTCTTGTAATGGACACATTGCTACTAAGAATCAATATAAGTATGCTTTATTTATGGGTACAGTTTTTTCTATTTCCTTTCTTTCATTTTGTAAATATATTCTTCTTCCTAATAGGTTTCCTTCTCCTATTTAAAAGATGATCATGGAGTGGAACTTAAAAAATAAATGGGTGGTGTTTTTTTCTCTAATCAACTATAGTGGTAGTTGACATTTAGTATTTGTCAAAAAGACTGGTGTCTAGTGTTGGTGAGCTAATAAACTTAACTTAATAGAATAAGTTACTAATTTATGACTTATGGAGTAACCGTAGAAAGAATGGTTAGTAGACTTGGTAGATTGTTACTAGTTGCCCGTGGACCAAGTTCGGTGCTTTAACTAGAAAGATTGTCAATGATTTTAAATTCAGAAAAAAGTTTATGAAACTAGTTAGTGATTTCTCCACTATAAATACTCATTAGATGTACGCTCTTTTCATAACCATAACAAAGAGAATTGAAAAGAATAAGCTTTTTTCTATTCAAAAGATCTCTCCCCTTAAATTGTTCTTTCTGCTTCAGTTGTTTGTTTCAACATATTTCGATCATGAGCCATATCCAGTATTTGGTATCAGAGGTAGGATGTCGAAACAAATGTCGTCACCTCACAAAGTCGCCGGAGGAAATTTGACAACGATAAGGAGCGAAAAGGAGGGAAGTGTAACGCTCCAGTACCCATTACTTATGAAGAGTAACTATGCAGCATGGTGATAAAGATACGTGTTAACTTACAGGTACAAGGCATGTGAGACGCCATCGAGCATGATGACATTGAGGAGCGCAAGAACAGGATGGCTCTGGCTGCCATCTTCCAAGTAGTCCCGAAGGACATTCTTCTCATGTTGGCAAAGAAGGACTCGGTAAAGGCAGTCTGGGAGATGCTACAAATGATGCATGTGGGTGTGGAAAGATGTCTGTTGACTAAGCAAATGAGAGGAAATCTTTGACGGAGGAGAAATAGCCGAAGAAAATTTGTTGGAAGAAAAAAAAAAAAAACAGAAAGCGCAAGAAAATAATAGAGAACGAAAGCTTAGGATTTGACTTTGCTGAAAAACACGTTGCTTATGTTTCTCATCTAATTTGACAATTTAAAACAAATTATATTCTAAAATTGGCGGAACTCGCCACCAAATCTTGCACCTAACGATGGCCCAAATGGCCAGCTAAAAATCTTCCTGTAGCGTTAATTCAAATAGCCTAAAAACAAAATTCAACTAAGTTTAAGGAAAACGTGAATAACCTAAATAAAGAAAAAATATAGGTTTTTATATAATAATCTCCGATTTTTGAGCGAAATTCCTCAAATTTACCCACACAAGAGACTTGGTGAATATGTCTCAAGCTGTTCCTCTGTTCGGATGAAGTCAATCTTGATAAACCCCCGATCTGCACACTCTTGGATGTAAGGGAGATCGTAGCTTTGTTGTCCACGTATAGCATTGGTGGATTGCCTTCTCTTCCCATGAGTTCTTCCATCAGCCGCGCAAGCCAGACTCCCTGTGTGATTGCCGTCGAAGCAGCTATGTACTCTGCTTCGCAAGACGACAAAACAACTACCTTTTGTTTAGTTGATTGCCAGCAGATCGCGCTGCCTGAGAGGAAGTAAATCATCCCCCTAGTGCTCTTATGATCATCAACGTCACTGGCCATGTCACTATCACTATATCCGAACCAACTCAAGCTTCTCCTTTCCTCTCCCTGCACAGTATCTCACACCCCAGCCTCTGGTTCCAGCCACATAGCGTAGGATGTGCTTGACAGCCACGAGATGCTCCTCCTTAGGTGCTTCTATAAACCTACTCACGTATCCAACGGAATAAGCGAGGTCACACTCATCTTGAAGTTCTTTGAAATCTCCCTCTTGAATCTTCCAAGAACTTCCATGTCGCCTCTAGTGATTATGAGGTCGTCGACGTACACTCCCACGACCACAGCAGGCTCTTGAATCTTTCAAGAACTTCCATGTCGCCTCTAGTGATTATGAGGCTTCCAAGAACTTCCATGTCGCCTCCAGTGATTGTCTAAAAAACAAGATTCAACTACCTAATTTTAAGGAAAACGTGAATAACCTAAATAAAGAAAAAACGGTAGAAAATAAATTTGATTTGATTCCAATTTGTAGAAATTAAAAGCCGTTCTGATACCGATTTGTAGAAAATGAACGCTCGCTTTGAAACTAACTCGTTTAGATAACTCTCACGAAACTATGAAGGAGTGTCAAGAGGGGAGAGACAATGAGACAAAGAATTCTCATAACCCTTTTTCTATTTCACAAAACTTGAACTCTTTCTTCTTTTTCTCTTTTGCTCCTTTTTGCTATGATATTACAGCTAAAGTATAGCCTATTTATAAGTTTTACTGATGCTCAAAATGATCATAACTATCTCAAGTTTTCTCACCTATAAACCACTCTTTCTTAAAATACATATGCTACTTCACTCATTTAAAAAACCAAAATTAATAACAGATTCTTTCCCTTTTTTTTTCTCTCTCATTTAAGTTTTTTTTTTTCTCTCTCATCTAAGTTTATTTCCAACAAAACTTTCCCATAAACTTAAACGTTCTTTTCAATGATTACACATGTGTCGTTTTCGTTTTCTCGAGCTCAGTCATTGTTTCTTAAATATTCTCTTCTTTTTCTCGAGCAACAAAATAGGGTTGTCCTTCTCTTATGAGACTTCATTTGGTTCTTCTCGAGAACAGCCCATCTAAGGCACCGACTCTTCATTTCTCCCGTTCTCAGCCACGCTGGACTCAGATGTCATAGCTTCGTTCACTTTACTCAATTCTCTTCGCAAGTCCACACAACATTTTCCACTTCCATTTTTGCTTCCTCCATTTCAGCTTTATCACGAGTGATTATCTCAATCGTGCGTCATAAATTCTCTGCCTACTATTGGCCTCGATTCAGATTCACATCAACTGAATCTCTCTGTTGAGTTAACATCTCTACATCTTTCTCCTTCATTTTTTAATCGACTTTTCTCTCCAAATCTTCAATAACCCTACCAGATTCATCCAATAACCTCTTAACACATTTCTTCTCTTTCAACAGATTTCAATTCATAATCTCACTTTCCATCTTTTCAGCTAACAACTTCTTGCATTTCACCTTCAAATCCTCTATCTCTTCCCTTTTCTCATTCTTCTTCATTTCAATCATTTTCTTTCTCTGATCTCCTATTTGCTCGAACAATCCATCAGAATTGGCCTTAATTCCATCCCTCTCACACCAGACCTTCGTCCATTTCTCCCTTTCTTCCTCAACCTTCAACACAAGCCCATTATTCTCATCTTTCAATCTCCCAATCTCCACATTCTTCAATCTCTCAATCTCAACTAACCTACAAATCCTATCTCCCACTTTATCCATTTGACTTTGTTTCTTCTCGTCGGCATTCTTCTTCAAGTCGAGCTCCAAACCCTCTTTAGTCTGAACCATAGCTCCAAACTCCTTTCTCTTCTCGTGTGTCTCCTTCAAAAGGTGCTCGTTCAGCAATTTCACCGTCTGCAACTGAGACTTCTCTACAGATTTATCCACGGCAATTTTGGGTTGTTGCTCTGAATCTCTGTTCTCCTCCTCATGATCTGGTAGTTTCTTTATATCACAGGAGACATATGCAAAGGAGATTTTGAAGAAGTACGAGATGGAAAATTGCAACCCGGTATCAATACCAATGGAACCAGGTGCAAAACTCTCAAAGTACGATGAAGGAGAACAAGTAGATGCAAGTAGGTACCGAAGCCTGGTAGGAAGCCTTCGATATCTTACATGTACAAGGCTAGATCTTTCATTAAGTGTCGGCATAATAAGTCGGTTCATGGAGGATCCGATTTATTCACATTGGAAGGCGTTGAAGTGAGTCCTACGGTACANGTAGGTACCGAAGCCTGGTAGGAAGCCTTCGATATCTTACATGTACAAGGCTAGATCTTTCATTAAGTGTCGGCATAATAAGTCGGTTCATGGAGGATCCGATTTATTCACATTGGAAGGCGTTGAAGTGAGTCCTACGGTACATCTAAGGAACGGTGTCACTTGGGTTATTCTACTCAAAAACATAAGATTACAATTTAGTTGGTTACTCTGACAGTGATTGTGTTGAGATATGATTCAAAGTATTCAAACCAAACAAGATTTTAGGAGATTGTTAGTCTAGATTTCCATAATTTACTATTTCTGGTACAGTGTATAAGCCTATAAATATTGAAATGGTGTAACTAAGCATAGAGTGAGAAAACAATAATAAAGCATTGCTGCTTTGATCTATTTTATCTTGTCCTATCTCTTTCTATATCCCTTTTCCCAACAAATTTTGTATCAGAGCCAGGTCCTGTCAACACGAGGGTGAGTGATTATTTTTTTCACAAAACAAAAATGGCAATAGCTGGTTTTTCTTCCTCTGCACCGCTGTTATCGATCTTTAATGGTGAGAAATATGAGTGGTGGAGCATCAAGATGAAGACCTTACTCAGATCGCAGGAGCTATGGGACTTGGTGGAGCACGGGTTTGTTGATGTATTAGAACACACAATAGAAGAAAAGGAGAGACTAAGAGAAACCAAGAAAAACGATGCCAAGGCTCTATTCATTATTCAGCAAGTAGTTCATGAGACTATTTTTTCACGAATTGCACCAGCAACCACATCAAAGCAAGCATGGTCAATTCTACAGAAGGAGTTTCTAGGAGATTCAAAGGTCATAAAAATAAAATTGCAATCTCTAAGACGTGATTTTGAAACTCCGCTCATGACGAATGGCGAATCAATTGCTGACTTTTTGTCAAGAGCAATGGCAATAGTCAGTCAGATGCGTACGTATGGAGAGAAAATTTCAGACGAATAATTGTTTCAAAGGTGTTGAGAAGTTTAACTTCAAAGTTTGACCATGTGGTGGCTGCCATAGAAGAATCTAAGGATCTATCAATACTCTCTATTGATGAATTGATGGGCTCGCTTCAGGCTCATGAGGCAAGAATCAATAAATCATCAGAAAGGAAAGAAGAAAAGGCACTACAAGTGAAGGAGGTAGCCAACAACGAAGTCAACGAAAGAGAAAATGTTCATTTAGCAAGTAGAAGTCGTGGAAGAGGAGAATTTCGCAGCTTCCATGGTGGTCGTGATAACAGGGATAGATGGAGAAATGATGGATAAAGACAGTTCAATGAACAAAGTAATATAAGGAAGGTCTTACAATGTTACCATTGCAGAAGGTATGGGCACACAAAAACTGATTGTTGGTATAAAGATCAACAAATGAATTTTGCAGCANGATAAAGACAGTTCAATGAACAAAGTAATATAAGGAAGGTCTTACAATGTTACCATTGCAGAAGGTATGGGCACACAAAAACTGATTGTTGGTATAAAGATCAACAAATGAATTTTGCAGCAGAAAATGAAGAAGAAGAAGAAAAACATTTTATGGCGTGTATTGATACTAATCCAAAAAAAGGTGACTTATGGTTTGTTGATAGCAGATGCTCGAACCATATGACAGGTACCAAATCCTTATTCAAAGAGTTTGATGAGACGCAAAAAATTAAGGTGCAACTTGGAAATACAAAAGAGATGCAAGTTGAGGGAAAAAGGGTACAATGAAAGTCGAAACCAGTCATGGTAAGATAAAACAATTAGATAATGTTCAATTTGTACCTGATTTAAGGTACAATTTATCGAGTGTTGGACAATTGATGTCTAGAGAACATTACGTTCTATTTGATGACAACACATGTGTCATTACACATAAGAAATCAGGTCATAAAGTTCAAATTGTCATGACTTCAAATAAGATGTTTCCACTGGATGTTTCTAACATGGAGGATTTTGCTCTTACTACTAGCATAAAAGATGACTCNTTCCACTGGATGTTTCTAACATGGAGGATTTTGCTCTTACTACTAGCATAAAAGATGACTCGGCATTATGGCATCTTAGATATGGACATCTTTATAGGAAGGGCCTGAAAATACTCAGGGATAAAGGTATGGTTTTCGGATTACCAAGAATTGATTCAACTAATTTATGTGAAGAATGCATTTATGGCAAGTAGACTAGGAAGTCCTTTCCTGTTGGAAAAGCTAAAAGAGTTTCACATTGTCTAGAACTAATTCATGCTGATTTATGTGGGCCAATGCAAACGAAGTCCTTGGGTGGGAGTATATACTTTTTACTATTCATTGATGACTATAGTCACATGAGCTGGGTTTACTTCCTACAACATAAGTCAGAAACTTTTCCAAAGTTCCAGATTTTTAAAGCTATGGTGGAGAACCAAAGTGGCTGTCACATTAAAGTTCTTCACACAGACTCAGGTGGCGAGTTCATATCTAAAGAGTTCAATCTGTTTTGTGAAGAAGAGGGCATCCAAAGGGAGTTAACAGCTCTGTACACTCGAAAACAAAATGGAATCGCTGAACAAAAAAATCGAACTCTTTACGAAGTATAGCATGGAAGGAAACCATCTGTAAGTCATTTACGAGTCTTTGGTTGTGTTGCTTATCCATTGAAACATCCTCAAACTTGTCAAAAGCTTGATGAAAAATCTGAAAAAATGCATTTTCATTGGCTATTGTACTCAAGCAAAGGCATATAAATTATACAACCCTTAGTGACAAGATTTTAGTTAGAAGGGAGGTAATATTTAATGAAATGTGAGTTGAGATTTGAGTAAAGAACCTGAGCAGCAAAAGATTACAGGTGAAGTTTCTCCAAATGAAGAGACAAGGGTCAACACCAGTGCATCTCGTAGTGCCTCTACTGCAACACAAAATTTGTCAAATTCATCATCTTCAGCATCACTAAACAACAACTCTTCTCTTGAAGAACTTTTGGATGAGACACCTCCAAGGAAGTATAAATCTTTAGCTGACATATATGCATCATGTCAATTTTCTCTTACTGTTTCAGACCCTATGAGTGATGAAGAAGCAACCGAAAAAGAAGAGTGGAAAAAAGTCATGGTAGTAGAGATGCAGTCCATTGAGAAAAATGGAACATGGGATATGGTTGACTTACCAAACGAAAAATTCTATAGAGATTTATAAGAAGAGGTCTATGTAACACAACCAGAGTGATTCATAAACGAAGACAATGAAACAAAGTATACAAGCTGAAACAGACATTATACGGGTTAAAGCATACATACTTATTAAGGCTTTGTCAAAAGAAAAGCTCTGTACTTGACATCTGCAACTTTGAATCAAGGGGGAGTGTTGAGATATGATTCAAAGTATTCAAAATTGATATATGATTTAAAGTAGTCGAGATATGATTCAAAGTATTCAAATTACCAAGATTTTAGGAGATTGTTACTATTTCTGGTCCAGTGTATAAGACTATAAATATTGGAATTGCTTAACTCTTTAAGCATAGAGTGAGAAAATAATAATAAAGCACGGCAGCTTTTATCTATTTTATATTTTTCTATCTCTTTCTCTATCCCATTTCCCAACAGATTGGTGCGGAGACATAGACGATCGAAAAAGTACATCGAGTTATGTATTCTTCATGGGCAACACAACATTTACTTGGCTTTCAAAGAAACAACTGATCGTGACACTCTCGACGTGTGAAGCTGAGTATGTGGCAACATCTTGGTGTGTGTGTCACGCGATATGACTTAGAAATTTGTTGAGCAAGATGGAACCAAAGCAACAAGGTGCAACCGTGATTCAAGTTGACAACAAATCAGCAATTGAGTTGGCAAAGAACCAAGTGAACCATGGAAGAAGCAAACACATTGACATTCGTTTTCACTTTTTATCCGAGATCATGTGAAGGAAGGACTGCATGTGTCAAGTCAGGATCAGCAGACATCTTTACAAAACCTCTATCGAAAGTACTTTTCGACAAATACAAGAAGATGATTGGCATGACAGATGGTAGGAACATCTAAGTTTATGGGGGAGTTTTGTTGAATAAACTTAAAATGCTAAATGCAAATTTTAATTAATTTGTTAGGAGAGTTTAATTTGAAAAGTCAGCGGGGAAAGAAAAGGCGAACAACCTTTATAAGAATAATGGCAGGTTTATGGGTGGCTCTCTTATACCTATTATTAGAATTAGAAAAACTTACAAATACGTAGTTCGTCTAAGGTCAGAGAGCAAAGAAACAGACCAAAAGAAAAGGAAAAGAGCAGAGAGAAAAAAACTAGTCCTTTTGTAGAGTCAGAGAGCAAAGAAACAGACTAAAAGAAAAGGAAAAGAGCATAGAGAGAAAAGAAGAGAAAAGAAGAGAAAAGGAAAAGAGCATAGAGAAAAAAGACAGACGAAAGAAAAGGAAAAGAGCATAGAGAGAAAAGAAGAGAAAAGGAAAAGAGCACAGAGAAAGAAGGAGAAGAATACAGAGAAATAATAGAAAAGGGTTTTTTTGGAAAAACTCGTGTTCTTTGTCTCTTTATCTCTCCTCTGTTGACATCTCTTTCACAAATACGCGAGTAGTATATTTTCATTAGTGTTCTTTTTCGTTAATGTGTGTGATTTATTTCACAAATTAGTGAAATTTATTTAACAAAAAAGGCTAATGTCGTGAGATAATAAACTACACTTAGTTGAATAAGTTACTAAATTATGGAGTAACTTTAGTCGAATTGTTAGTAGACTTAGTAGAATAAGTTACCAAATAGTGGACAAAGTTTATTGCTTTAACTAGGAAGATAGATAGTGGTCTTTAATTTGAGTAAAAAGTTTAGACACTGGTTATTGTTTTCTCTCTCTTATAAATACCTCTAACAAGAGAATTGAAAAGAATAAATGATTAAGTTTTGACGAAGAAGAAAACTATGCTTCGGATAGTTATAAGATAAGGAAATAAAAAATTGTCAAGGTGGGTCATAACAAGAAAGAGAAAGAAAGAAGAAAGAAAAGAGATTAGGGTTTGGAGGCAAGAGGAGAAGATCTAACAAAAAACCAACGCCAGAGATTTGAGAATCGTTAACATAAACCTTCAGCAGTCCGAGGCAAGGAGGTGCTCTCACGAATCGTACCTTCCTATTTCGTCAAAAATGTCCAAGAACTTAAGGTTAATCCTTGAAAGTCTAGATTAAGATGTTTATCGAGATTTTCGTGTGTTAGCAGCGTTTTTGTGTTGATTCTTGGACTTTTACCCTCAGCAGTGTGATCTCCTCGAGTTTCGGAGTGAAGGCGGCTAAGATTTGCATTCAAATCGGAATTTCAAGAAAACGCGATTTTCGGTAAGAACTCGTATTTTTCTCCAAATTCGAACTCAAATAATATGACCTGTGATTACCAAAAAAATATAAGAAAATTATATTGATGGAGTAGAATATCAGATCTACAATGTTCGTGAAGAAACCTTGTCAATTTGGATTACAGATTGGAAGATAAAAGAATCTGAAGAAAATGGATCAAAACGCGAAAACCCTAACATCTGGAAAATTTGGAAACACGCAGGAGGAGAGAGACAGGATCGCTGTCATGCGTCGGTCAGCGTATGGAGGAGTGTGATGGAACTGGCAAGCGACACGTGGCAATTTCTGGCTGGAGAGAGACACGTCCCCACTCGTTAGCAAACACGCTTCAGGCGCGTGGATTCGGATCGACCCGAGTCCACCCGTGACTGCACAGAATCTTCACGCATGGATACGCATGCATGGAAATCGCACATAGGAACCCCTCCAGAGCGCGTGCATCATGCTTGTAGGAGCGTGTGTCATCCTTTTTCTTCCGTTCGGCCTCCGTTTACTTGTTTTTCGTGTCGGTTTTAATATTGACCTTATTATTGTGTGAATTAGGACTCATCAAGAAAATTTCAGAATTTTTGGAACCCTCTCTGGTAAGTAATTCAAACTCAGGAAGGCATGCGTCAACCAAGTAAGTAACTATTTGGATTCCCACGAGTAGTACTGGTAGGAACGGCTCGGAATAAGCATGCGTGCTGTCATATTGGCAAACCTAGCTAGCCAAACCTAGTATATTAGTATGAAAACCATAGAAATGAATTAATTAAGAAAATCACAGGAAACTAGATATAAACGATTATGAAATTTGCTTAGATTGAGATTGTGATAATGTATGTATGCATGAGGAGGAAGAGAAATTTGTGAAATCTGCATTCATGGTGAATACAAACGTTAAGTTCTCGTTGAGCATGTTTGTTAATATTGCATGAACTGCCGCATGTTAACTCTAGTGCATGATTGCTTGTGTTATCTTTGTTGTTGAGTAGGAAGAAAACTACGAGCTTAGACTAGGTGCTTGAGACTAAGTAGGCTAAACAAAACTCTAGAATGGGGATACCTCTAGAATACCGTGAATTTAAGCCCACGAAGCAATTACCAGTGGACCCAGACCCCAATATTCCAGACAACGACAGGTTCGTGTGATCTTGCACGAGAATCCTATAGATGAACGCATCCAAGTCTAAGCCACCAAAACACACCTTAGAAAGACTAGTAGGACACCACGGTAACTGTAGGTAGCCCCGTTAGAGTTGAACAGTGTGGATAGTCACCAGAACCTCCACTTCCCTCTCATCTTTGATACCGTACCATCGAGTCAGAACTCCGATACTGAGATCGTCTAGCTAGGCAACGCCGGATAGGGAAGTGTGACTAGTGTCCCGACCTAGTGGTGATAGCTAAGGAGTCTTCTGAATAGAACCCCTGGGCCATAGAAATCCGTCCCTGAGCGGGAGAACGTGGAACACATAGGATGACTTAGTAGCTGACCGGCACACAGGGGTTCGCAACCCCCGATTTTAGTGGATGTATTGTTCCATTGGAGGATTGTGAGCTAACCTCCACGGATGATGTTCAGAGAGAGTTACTTATTCAGATCCAGTCATACTGTCCCCTTAGTTTTACTTGTGAGGTCGTGTCTCACCTCAGGAGTTGCAGTTTAGTTCGCACTCTCTAGAACTTCGAGACAAGGCCGTGGATACCTACTAAGATAAGGATGCGAAAAGAACCTATAAGTAGGCTGCTTACTGAGTATTTTTATACTCATTCCTTTCTACTCTCTTTTTTTCAAGTGAGTGATGTCATAGTTCGAGGCAGGAATGCATGCGGAGTCTTAAAGTCACAGTGGGGTGTTCTGGAGTGTTTAGGAGTCTGTACATGTTCATGTTTTAGATATGTCATATGTTTTTGTAATCCATACACATATTTTTTCATGAAAAACATACACTACTTGTTGAATACTTTATTTTGATTTTAATTCTTCTACGTAATTGCTAAAAACTTTTTGTAATTTCTTCTTGTCTATCACTTTTTACATGTTTTGATTGCATAGTCTGTTAGTTCCGCCTTTGATATCGAATCTCAAATTTAGGAATGTGACATTTAGATGTGGTCTCAATTCATTCCTATATAAAGGTTATTTTGATTCATGAGAATTAATATGATTATGCCTATATAAAGTTTAGGTTTGTCTAGCATTGGAGTTGGTCAAGGATGAAAGTGAATTCAAAGCAGAAGCCATGGAGAGCAACATCCAAAGCCTTGGATTATTTTGTTGTTTTGTACTTCTTTTTTAGAATCGTTCCCTTGACCTATAAACTATATATATGTCCATATGTGCGCGCGAAGTTACACATTTCTCTTATATATGTGCGTGCGCGAAGTTACACATTTCTCTTTGTGTTTTGTTTGCAAAAAAAATGAAGAGGAAGGTGTATCTTATTAATATAAGTAGTAGTTATCAATTTTTTTCGGTCTTTCTTGACCATAATTTAATATCCTTGAGATTGCTCTCAATCGGATATGATCTCAACTTATTCACATACCCCTCCTTTACTAGCGTCACATTCCCACAAACTTTTGTATTGGTTCTTCCCTAACCCACATCTTACTAAGAGAGGTTCATACATAAGGCTCCAACTTTATGACCTAACAGTCTCCTGTATCTCTTGGGACATAATCACATTACCTAATTTACTTAAATTAGTTATGAGAGTGAAGACTATCCCCCACAAACCAACTAATTTACTTAAACTAGTTATGAGAGTGAAGACTACTCTCACAACCCAACATGGGTTATTTTAACATGTTTTGTTATCCCTCACATGTTTCTTACCGGGCCATCCAATATAATTCCAAATCCTGATCTGAATTCTAGACATGGACTGCTACATATTTTGTGACAATTCTAGTTGAAAATTTTCAACCACCCCTATTCATATTAATATTGGAATTTTTAACCTCTTATGAAAAATATATACTATGATATAATATGTCTTATGCCTATTTTAACAAAAGGAAAATTATAGTTTTAACCATAAATCTAAATGGTTCTAATCTTATTAAAAAATAGGTAGATTGGTCGACCATAATTATGAAAATGACACTAAACTATTCACTAAATTACATGTTTTAGACCTTAAGATTGGGGTGTAAAATGAACTTGAAAACCCAAACCAACCTAACCCAAATTATAAGGGTTGGTTGGATTTTTAAAGATAGAGTAAGGTTGTGTCGTTTGATTTAGTTATTTGGATTAGATTTGATTTAATTATTTGAATTAGATTTGATTTAGTCATACCAAATTTAGTCATATCAATTTGTTTTCGAGGTACTCTAACACTGTATAATAACCCATTTCATTCTCCAATAGAATGTGAGATTTCTCTTAATTCTGGTCATTTTTCCAGTTTTTTCTCTTAGAGCAATGCCCTCAGCCAAGTTAAAACTAGGAGCAGCAGTCTTCTAGTGTGTCATAATAAAAGTATGTCGATGGAGAGTTCATTTGTGCAGCCTGCAATTCCGAAATTTGATGGGTACTATGATCATTAGGCGATGCTCATGGAAAACTTTTTGTGTCCAAAGGAGTACTGGGATTTGATGGAGAATGGGATTTCTGCAGCAACAGAAGACATTGTTTCCACAGATGTCCAAAGACATATTAAAGATCAGAAGTTGAAAGATTTGAAAGCAAAGAATCATCTATTTCAAGCACTAGATCCTTCGATCTTGGAGACAATCCTCAACAAGGATACAACAAAGA
>NW_019646461.1:0-9122 GCF_002806865.2 Cucurbita pepo subsp. pepo
AGGAAAAGCGTGATTTGGCCCCCCACGAACAAGTCTTTTGATACTCCAAATAAGTTGATCGCTATTCTCATCTCTCTTTGCCTCCACAACTTTTAGATCTGATAGTAGAGAAACAAAAGAAAACAAGAAGAAAACATGAAATAAGTTAAATTTTGAAAGCAGATCCATTTTGTATTCACCGGGACTTGAGTGAAACTCTCAACCCTATAAATATTGTGGCTTGTTAAAACAAGAACAAGTTATAATAGCTTTGGGGTAAATATTGATATTAACTTACCATACATAATTATATTGTTCTTCCATAACGAGATTCTAATTCAATGATGCCACCATCTCCAAGGTCATGAATACTCAAGTTTTTATGTTCAAATTACCTTTTAGTTTAAATATTGTCCTAATTTTTTAAAAAATGGATTTCTTAATGAATAAATTACCTTATTAGTTGAAATATTTTATTCAAATTGCCTTGTTAAACGAGATATTTTTTCTAATTTTAAAAAGATATGCATTTATTGTTTAATAAATTCTCTATGATATAACTTTCCTACTTAATATTTTGTTTTCTCTCTCTACTTTGGCTCCGTTACTTTTACTTTAAAACTTATAACCAAATATAACTTTTCTTTACTATAACTTTCTTTCTATATGTAAATATAACTTAATTTCTAAATTGTTTAGAAACCTTAATCTTTCGTTATGGAAAAAATAATTGGTTGACTGTAACTTTCCTTCAATATGCAAGTTCAATTTCAATAATAACATTGGTATATTAGTAGTATATCAACACTCTTTTAAAATTTATTTTCATTGTAACACTAATGAATCAATAATATATCATTAAAAATGAATTCAACTTAGGATAATGAATCACTCAAACGGAAAGTAAGATTTGAATTACCTAGTTGATCAAATATATCACCGCAAAAAATATTTGTTTGAGATTCAAATAACTTCACAAGTAAATTCGATCATGTCACTTGAATTATTATAAACATTAAACCTAAACTGTTGGGTTTTATGTCCTAAAACTCATAGTTGGTAAACAAAAACATATTCTATTTTTAATAAAGTTATTATTGTTGTTTATTCAGTAAAGATTGTTATTGAATAAAGTGAACTTTACGATCATTAATCTAAATCCAATAAACTAAGAACACTCGGCTATAGTATGATTACTTGAACCATGAAGAAAACCACTCTCACTTTATAATGTTGTTTACTGTTGAGACTTATTTTCTTTTCATTCGATAACCTAGGTAACTCGGTTTTAATCTTGAGCTAACCATGAACTCCTGTTTATTCGGAATTATCCTTAGATTTGCATGGGTGAGAGTGGCTCTAGTTCGCCGACTCAATAGGCCTCCTATTTCAGGGGTAAGACTAAGTGAATGGCTGGGGACGTGGGGTGCAAGATGGAATTCACTCCTACCCACTTTTAGGGATAAAAGAGAGGTAGTTCCTTAAGCACTTACTCCATGTCTTGAACAAGGGGCCCCACCCTCTCATTGGCCTGAGAGGGATTCGGTTTACTGGTTGGACCACAAACCAATTGTTCATTAGAGGATCAGTGAGACATAAGGAACAAGAAGTAACTTTAGGGGTAAAACGGTAAATTGACCCAGCTCTAGTTACGAACAACCTGTGAAGGATCGACTTACTAATCATGGTTATATCAAATGGACAGAAATATATCTATAGTGAGGGGAGTGCAACTACTAGGCTATAGTGGAGTGTCCTAGTAGTTAACGAATGTTGGTTAACAAGGTTAATGAGTTTAATCGGTTAATCTTGGATCGTTGGAGCCCATGATCTATAGGTCCATTAGGTCCCTCTGCTAGCTCATATCGGACTAAACCATAGAACAGTGTGACGAGTGAGTTCGAAGTGTTCGAATTCAAATTAGGGAATATGCGCTACATATATACGATATATTTAACCGCATTTTTGTTTTATTTACGAATTAAACAAAAAGAGAGAATCTGAGATATTTAAATAAGATTTAAATATCTTAATCAATTATGTGTCGGAATTGATTGGGATTGGCATTTGAATTAATATTAAATATTAATTAAATAGTTTAATTAATCATTTAATGTTACTTTAATTTGAAATTCATTATTCAAATTAATTGTTGAATTAAAATGAAGAAAGTCAAAATGTTGACTTCATTTAATGGAAAAATCCATGTTAGTGGAATTTTGAGGTGTCAAAATTTGGTTTAACCAAACTTGCATGCTTGCCAAATAAACCCCACAAGTTTGAGTGGAATTTTGAGTGTCAAAATTTGGTTAACACAAACATGCATGCTTGCCACATAATCCCAAACATTTGAGTGGAATTTTGAGTGTCAAAATTTGGTGATCTCAAATTTGCATGAACATCCAAACATGACTCTTTAAATAGAGTGATTATGGTAAATGGAAGTTCCTCTCCTTCTTGGTGAAAAACCTTGAGAAAAACCTCTCACAAACACTCTCTTCATATATACAAAATTCCTCTCAAGTTTAGTCACTCACCGGATTCCACAATTCTGTTCTAAGGTCGGAGGATAGTGGAGAAGACACTAGTGGTGGTTCGAAACCGGTTCGTGAGGAAAAAGGAATTTGAACTACAAAAGGTTAGTATTCAAACTCATTAAGTTTTAATACTTATGAACATGCTAGTTATTTACTATAATTGATGTTCTAAAAGTGCCTAAGATCCAAATTGTTTCCGCATGTGTTATATTAACACCGTCATAAACTACATATAATTGTAAAAGCACATATGCTCTTTTTAGTAGAGGTGTACATTCAACAAGACAACACGGACCAACTCAACCCGAACTATAAGGGTTGGGTTGGGTTGGATTAGCTTTTCGGGTTGGTTTGGGTTCATTTTTCGGAACCCAACTGACTCGGTTCGATTTTCGGGTTCATGGACAAAACTCTGAGGTTGACCTAAGCCAAATACAAATATTTAAAATATACTAAAAAGTCCACACTAAGGATAATTTACCAGAGTGGTACCTTGTCTTATCTTTAAAACGGTCACACCTTTGATGTCAATCAATTATATTAATTTCTTTTATATTATTAATTCTTTTAAATATTTTTAAAATATCTTAATATTTCATACTATTTTAAAATACATTATTAAAATATATTATTTATAATACGAATAAATTACATATAACTATTTATTTAACTAACCATCATTTAATTTTGTTTATAATTAAGTACATATAACTATTTATTTAACCAATCATTTAATTTAAGAATATAATTTACCATAGAAATACATATAACTATTTATTTAACAAACAATCATTTAATTTAAAAATATAATTTAAGATAGGTTTATTAATTATAAACACATTATTATTAACTCTACTAGGTTTATATTATAAACACATTATTAATAATGAATAAATTAACATATAACTAGTTAACAAACAATCATTTAATTTAAATTAGTTATAATTTATATAAATATTTAGATTATTTTAAAACAAATACATATAATAAATTAACATTAATTATAAACATATGAATAAATTAACATGTAACTATATGTAACTATTCTAGCTTATTTAACCAACAATCATTTAATTTAAATTAATTATAATTTATACAAATATTTAGGTTATTTTTTAAACAAATAGTGTCCAAGGTTCATAGGTTATGAATAATTTTTACTTTCGATCTATCATCTTTTTGAGTGTTTACTATAGCTTCCGAATGAACATGTAGTACGAGTGAGAGAATTTTTTTATTATTTTATGAATTTTTTAACATCTAAAATAGTTGACATAAAATTGGACTAATAAAAAATTCGTTTCAATTGATTTAAAAATTTTGTTATAAAATTGAGACAAGTAATTCTAAATTCTAATGTATTTGTTATCTTGCACCATTATTATATCACAATTTATATATTTTTATTTTATTTTTTTTTAATAGTTTAAGGCTCTCTAACTTCATATTTTTTACTTCATCAACAACTATTTCAATTATAATATTTTTTTTTATATATTTTTGGTACATATAGTATTTTTAAACTAATAATTTCTATTGTGTTTTTAATTTCATGATTTATTCTTATATTTTTCTTACTCTAACCAATTCTGAACAAGTGTCGATATTTTAGTTGTTTTTAGTTTGATGACAATATTACTATATTAATATGTTAGGAAATTTTGCTGGTTCTTGATTGAATTTGTTTTTTCTTTTTTTTTCTTTTTTTGTGAATAATTATACATTGATTTGTGTCTATTTGTGAACTTTTAATTATATTTATCTAATATTGTATCGGAATAATTATAAATTGTGGATAAATAAAACTTTTATTTAAAAACAATTTTTTTAACAACTCGAACCCAACCCGAAAATTTTCGGGTTGGGTTGGGTTGTGAAAATTTTCGGGTGGGATTGGGTTGCCNAATCCCTCAACCCAACCCAACCCAAACCATGTACACCCTACTTTTTAGTGCGTTTTTCAAGTCTCCTTTACAAAGACATTGATGTCAACACTCAATTTTCGAGTTTACCCAAAGCATGGATCACGACTACGGTTGAATCGATAGTGTAGAAAAGATGGACAAACTTTCGCAAAATAAAAAAAAAATTAAAACATAATATACAATATATTTATATTATATTAAAATACAGTTAAGGCATTTAAAACAAAATTGTGTTGGGGATAAAGGGTGAAGCTTGTCTATGACACCTACTCCAGAGTTCACCACTGACCTCAATCAGCTTTTTAGTTATCTGGAAAATATGGAGTGAATATGAAGAAGTAACCTACTTGTAGGCTGTCTGATAAGAATCACGGTGTTCCAAATGGATCTATTACCAAGAAGATTAAAAAAATGTCGATGGACCTATCGCCAAGAAGATTAAAAAAATGTCGATTCAAAAATGTCGATTCAAAAATGTCAACAACAAAATGATCCATTGATTTTAAACCAACGCATTAGCCACTCAAGCACATCAACATTTATTAGAAAGAACTATTTTTAATTTCATAAATTATGTAAAAGTCAAATGATCAATTTGACTTATTCTTGTGTGGAGATTGAAGGGGATCTGGAATAAATCCCGTCCACAAACGTCTTTTGTCGGGAAACTATAAATACCCACAATATGTTATGTAAAATTCAGATTCGTGGATGAATGTAATTCAGATCTCAAATTGAGACGTTTCCCTTAGAAATCCGAGCATCATATTTGTCATTTCTAAGTTTAGAGCAATTCTTGTGGTAGAATTGCACCTCAGTCATTCAATCAAGCCTTGATCAAGTTCGATTGTGGAGTGACTCAATTTAGAACAAGGTTTCCAAATCTTGATTCTAGATCTCCGATTATAAGAGGTAATCTAATTCTAGCCTTATCTCTTGGTTGATCCAAATTTCGTATAAGGAGATTTAATTACTTTGATTCAAGGGTTTGCTTCAACAAAAGCTTGGATTGTTGGGTTGAGGATTAGGGTTGCCTTATCACTGCTTGACCCAATTCGTTGGGTTCTAATAAATTGGGCTATCTTCAAGCCCGAACCAATTCGTTGGGTTCTATTGAATCGGGCTGTTTTCAGGCCTTAACCAATTTGTTGGGTTCTACTGAATTGGGTTGTGTTTAGGCCTGGACCAATTCGTTGGATTTACTCTTTGTCATCTGATTTAACGTGTTTTTGCTCTTAAAGATAGAATTGTTGTTTTAGTAGTAGGGGGTTTGGTATTCATGTTGGCTACATGTGTGTTAAATTTATGATGAATTACTTTTAACATTAAAAGATTTTAAATAGAATTTAAAATGGAATTTTGGTGTGTTTTTATCGTAATAATTAATGTGGGTAGACAGTAGGTGAAAGGAAATGGCAAAGAATGGAATGTCGTAAGTAGGTAACATTTATTGGAAATAATGTATGCAAATTCTATCGAATTTATTTATAACTTTTTAATTTGAATTTTCTATTTAAATGATAGGTAAGTAGGAGAGAGATGGAGAGAAAGGAAAAGTAAGATTTGAATTATCATTATGAAATTGATGAATCAATAATATATCATTAAAAATGAATTCAACCTAGGATAATAAATCACTCAAAGGGAAAATAAGATTGAATTACCTAATTGATCAATTATATCACTGCAAAAATACTTATTTGAGATTCAAATAACTTCACAAATAAAATTGATCATGTCAAACTTGAATGATTATAAACATTAAACCTAAACTAAATATAATTGTAAAAGCATATATGCTCTTTTTAGTACGTTTTCAAGTTTTTTTTACAAAGACATCGATGTCAACACTCGATTTTCGAGTTTACTTAAAGCATGGATCACGACTAGGGTTGAATCGATAGTGTAGAAAAGATGGACAAACTTTCACAAAGTAAAAAAAAAAAATTAAAACATAATATACAATATATTTATATTATATAAAATAGTAGTTTTAGATACGAAATATGAACAAATACAGAATTTAAAACAAAACTGTGCTGGAGACGAAGGGTGAAGCTTGTCTATGACACTTACTCCAGAGTTCATTACTGACCTCAATCAACTTCTTAGTTACTTGGAAAACATGGAGTGAATATAAAGACTTAGTAGTAACCTACTTGTAGGTTGACCCTTAATTGTGTCCTTAAGGTATGCTAGGGTACAACACTTATTCTTTGTTTTTGTTGAGTCTTATCATTAGTTCCTATTTCTTGAGTGGTATCTAGGAAATTTCATATCTTAGTATACTTAGACTTGGGTGGTGCTACTTTAGGCATGAATGTGTGATAAGCTTCAACCTCCTAATTACTTAAAAATCAAGGTTTAATTGAACTCATCTTAATTTTGAGGTAGCATCCTGATTAATTAAAAATCAAGAACTAGTCTAAAGTTTGATTACTAAAAAAAAATCAAAGGCTAACTTTAATGTCCTCTTGGGCTAGGGGTAGCCAATTTGATATGGTAATCAACCCAAGGAAAAACTCTGATACCAAATGATATGGAATCATTACAAGGGGAGTAAGATTTGGATTATCCTGTTGATCGAATATCTCAAGGCAAGAACACTTGTTTGAGATTCAAATCACTCCACAAACAAGATCGATCATGTCTAGTTTGAATTATTCTTGTTAATCAAATATCTCAAGGCAAAAACACTTGTTTGAGATTCGAATCACTCCACAAGCAAGATTGATCATGTCGAGCTTGAATGATTCTACATGCAACCTAAACTACATAGAATTGCAAAGAAACTTAGTCATTGGCTAAAGAAAGCACAAATACTTCTTCTACTGTATTTTCGAAGTCTACTTACAAATACAACATACATGGCTTTATATAGCCTTTACAATCTTAACCTATGTGACACAACTTCCAAATTAAATTGACTAGTTAATGAGAAATACTCATAACCTCCGTATTAAAATGGTAGTTAATAGTGGAATATGGTAACCTATGCGGCTACAATATAACCTTAACTCATATATTAAAAACTAGTTTAAATATGACAAACAAATATTTAAATTATAATTAAATAGTATCATGAATGAAATATGCTTATTAATCATCCTTGGAGTAGTTTCATAAATTCAACTGAGTTCATTAAATGCAACTCAAAATGTATTTAATGCATCTCTTTCTTGAAGCTCAACTTTGCACAACATATAAGGGAGGTCTCCAATTGGTCTTCTAAATTTTCTTTGATGAGCTCACCATAGCTTTAATATAAGTGTACAAGGTTTGTTGTAGCTTTTTGGCTCTTGTCCTTGTAATTGGACTTTGAGGTATGGAAATTCCTTGGTCGTAGTTCATATTGAGAAGGAATTCCCCCTATTGAGAAGGAATCGTCCTCGAATCCAGTCATCACCTACATCAAAAGGACTCAAATCAACAACATTAAAAGTTGCACTAACACCATACTTACCTGGTAAATCAATTTTATAAACATTGTCGTTGATACGCTCAAGAACTTGAAAAGGTCCATCTACTCGTGATAAAAGCTTAGATTTTGTTTGAGTAGAAAATCTTTCTTTTTGGAAATGCACCCAAACCCAATCTTATATGGGATCAACCCAAGGAAAAGTATGAAACGGATTACCTTGATGATCAAGATCAAGAGTAAAGAAAACTCACTTCTAAACTTATGATTCGAATCACTCCACAAGAGGTTTGATCACTACCACTTGAATGACTCTAGCATGCAAGTTCTAAACACAAGAATTTGCAAAGAAGATCTTAGCTCTCAACAAAGTTAGAAAAATAGAAATGCTATTCCTTTTTAATTAAAAAATTTGATGTCCCTAATCAAAGANAAAAGGATGCTTTATATAACCTTTACAACGTTATCGTATATGACACATAACTCCCAAATTAAATTTGCTAGTAAATGAGAAATACCCATAACCTCCCTATTAAAATGGCTAGTTAATGGTAGAACATGGTAACCTAGGTAGGTTACAATATAACCTTTAACTCCTATATTAAAAACAAACAAATATTTAAATTATAATTAAACAGTGCAATGAATGAAATGTGCTTATTTGTCATCCTTTAACTAGTTCCATAAATTTAGCTTGAGTTTATTAAATGCAACTTAAAATGCACTTGATGCATCTCTTTCTTGAAGCTCAACTTTGCACAACATATAATGGAGGTCTCCAACATCTTCTCGAATTTCCTTTGATGAGCCCACCATAGCTTGAATATAAGTGCACAAGGTTTGTTGTAGCTTCTTGGCTCTCGTCCATGTAATTGGACCTTGAGTTATGGAAATTCCTTGGTCGTGGTTCATACCATTCTCCCCCTCTTGAGAAGGATTCGTCCTTCAATCCCAGCCATCACCTACATCAAAAGGACTCAAATCAACAACATTAAAAGTTGCACTAACACCATACTTACTTGGTAAATTCATTTTATAAGCATTGTCGTTGATATGCTCAAGAACTTGAAATGGTCCATCTCCTCGTGGTAAAAGCTTAGATTTTCTTTGAGTGGGAAATCTTTCTTTTCGGAAATGCACCCAAACCCAATCTCCTGGCTTGAAGATGACAATCTTGCGTCCTTTATTAATTTGGGTGGCAACCTTGGAATTTTGCTTCTCAATTTGTTCTTTTACTTGCTCGTAAACTCAACCTTAGTCAAT
>NW_019646461.1:12162-12765 GCF_002806865.2 Cucurbita pepo subsp. pepo
CGTAACAATTTCTCCCTCCTTGATGGTCATAATTATTGCATTTGGGCAATCTCTACTATAGTGTCCTACCCCAACTTTTCTATTTTTTCTTTCCCAGTTCTAGAACTCTCATCTTTCTCAAATTTAGCTTGAGGCTTCTCATTAATCTCTTGATTTCTATGCATATAATCAATGTTCTTACTATCCTTTTTCCATGTAGAAGTAGAATTGGGAAAAGTTTTAGAAGAATACCGTTGAGACCTTCGTTGGATTTGCCTCTCAATCTTAATTGCAATGTGCAACAACTCCTCGATATCAGAATAAGGCTATAAATCAGTCTTGTCTGCAACTATGTTTAACCCATTAAGAAACTGCGCCATGAGAACCTTCATGTCCTCATCGAGATCAAGTTGATCCATCAATGTATCCATCTCCTTGTAATAATCTTCCACAGACTTGCGTCCTTGTTTCAATGCTTGAAGCTTTTGCGCCATGTCCCGTTGAAAATATTGTGGAACAAAACGCTTCCTCATGGACTCTTTGAACTCGTACCATGAATCAATTGGTGCTTCAAGGTTTCTTCTCCTACTTGACATCAATTTATCCCACCAAATTTGAGCATAT
>NW_019646461.1:13332-42131 GCF_002806865.2 Cucurbita pepo subsp. pepo
AAACCTAATTTTTCGACCTCGGTTACCGACGACGACGCTTACGAAATAACACAAAACGCACCCTGAGTTATTGTGCTTTCGTTAGGGATCCCTCTTATGGTGGTAACAGGTCGTTTAGTGTCGGTTTGAGGGCTCGTCGGAGAAACTGGACACTCGCCGACGTTTGTCCGAAATCTCTCTCTCTCTCTCTCGAAATTTTCTCTCTTTTCTCCCTTTGCAGGTGTTCTGAAGATGCTGGGTGTCGTGGACTGAGGGTGGGCGTGCTGTGGCCGTCGTTTCGCGTGGGTTCCGCGAAACTCGGCGGTCGCCGGATTTTTTTTTTTCGTTTTCTCGTTTTCCTTTATTTATTTATTATTATTATTATTATTATTATTATTATTATTATTATTATATATATATTTTCTTTCTTTCTTTCCCGGGTCGTTACACTTCTCCTACTTGACATCAATTTATCCCACCAAATTTGAGCATATTGTTTGAATTGAGCAATGCATAACAGTACGTTCTTTTCATCAATAAAATTATGACAATTGAACACTGACTCCACCATTTTCTCCCATTCAAGGTACTCCTCAGGATCACTTTTGCCATAAAACATGAGAAGTTTTAATTTGATCCCCACGTTACGATCAATTCTATCATCATAAGGAACGCGTTGTTGTAAATTATGATTCATTTTTCCATGGTCTCTCCCTCGCATCAAGCCACGACCAACTGCATGTGGATTATCCTCGTGGTGATCAGAATTGTCGCCTTCATATTTATCGGTTGAGGGCGCAGGTAGTGGAATCCTTTGTCGAGCTTGATTTTGAATATCCAATCTTCCTATTCGATCAGTCAACTCTTCTATTCCTCGAATTATTCTTTCCATGGTTCGTTGTTGGGCTTCTCTCAATCGTGCATCAGTAATGTTAGTATTGTCGTCTGGATTTTCCATGCTACAAAAGAAAGTTGAATATATATATATATATATGAAATCAACCCAAGGAAAAGTATGAAACGGATTACCTTGATGATCAAGATCAAGAGTAAAGAAAACTCGTTTCTAAACTCGTGATTCGAATCACTCCACAAGAGATTTAATCACTACTACTTGAATGACTCTAGCATGCAAGTTCTAAACACAAGAACTTGCAAAGAAGATCTTACCTCTTAACCAAGCTAAAAAAAATAGAAATTCTATTCTTTTTAATTAAAAAAATGTGATGTCAAGAAAAGGAGGTTTTATATAGCCTTTACAACTTTATCGTGACACATAACTCCAAATTAAATTTGCTAGTAAATGAGAAATACCCATAACCTCCATATTAAAATGGTCAGTTAAGGGTGTGGTAACTAGGTTACAATATAACCTTAACTCCTATATTAAAAACTAACAAATATTTAAATTATAATGAAACAGTGCAATGAATGAAATGTACTTATTTGTCATCCTTAGACTAGTTCCATAAATTTAGTTGAGTTCATTAAATGCAACTTAGAGTGCATTTAATGCATCTCTTTTTTTAAGCTCAACTTTGCACAACATATAATGGAGGTCTTCAACGTCTTCTAGAATTTCCTTTGATGAGCCCACCATAGTTTGAATATAAGTGTACAAGGTTTGTGGTAGCTTCTTGGCTCTCGTCCTTGTAATTGGACCTTGAGATAGGGAAATTCCTTGGTCATGGTTCATATCACAATCTCTTGGCTTGAAGATGACAATCTTGCGTCCTTTATTAANCTTGCAAAGAAGATCTTACCTCTTAACCAAGCTAAAAAAAATAGAAATTCTATTCTTTTTAATTAAAAAAATGTGATGTCAAGAAAAGGAGGTTTTATATAGCCTTTACAACTTTATCGTGACACATAACTCCAAATTAAATTTGCTAGTAAATGAGAAATACCCATAACCTCCATATTAAAATGGTCAGTTAAGGGTGTGGTAACTAGGTTACAATATAACCTTAACTCCTATATTAAAAACTAACAAATATTTAAATTATAATGAAACAGTGCAATGAATGAAATGTACTTATTTGTCATCCTTAGACTAGTTCCATAAATTTAGTTGAGTTCATTAAATGCAACTTAGAGTGCATTTAATGCATCTCTTTTTTTAAGCTCAACTTTGCACAACATATAATGGAGGTCTTCAACGTCTTCTAGAATTTCCTTTGATGAGCCCACCATAGTTTGAATATAAGTGTACAAGGTTTGTGGTAGCTTCTTGGCTCTCGTCCTTGTAATTGGACCTTGAGATAGGGAAATTCCTTGGTCATGGTTCATATCACAATCTCTTGGCTTGAAGATGACAATCTTGCGTCCTTTATTAATTCGGATGGCAACCTTGAAATTTTTCTTCTCAATTTTATTTTTACTTATTTTTATCTTTATAGTTTTTTATTGACCCAGAGTTTAAATCGAAGCTTCGCTTTATTGAAAATTTTGAGAGGTGAGAATGAGAGCTTCATTTGTATAAATGAGTGCAAACAGAGTGGCCTAAAATTCCTTGAGTGTATACACGTGAGAGAGTGTTGTGAGGTCCTTCGTATTTCCATAACTTATTTTTTGCAACAAAGTTTCAAAAATAGATTCGAGGACGAATCCTCTGGAAGAAGTGGAGAATGATATGAACCAAGAGATATCAAGATGTGAAGAAAATGCTATTGAAATTTTAAAAAATATTTCAATTCATGCCACATTAAAGAAGAATGAAGTTTCATTGTTATAAATTTTAGGTGGATTACAATTTAGAGTAATTTCGAGTTATTGTATTTCACTAATATATTTTAAGACTTTTTATTTAGTTTAGATTACATTTACATCATGGTTAATTATAGCCATAAAGTATGAATATTACAGCTCTGTAATGTCTTTAATAGTTTCATTTTGAGGCTATATAAAGCCATGTATGTTGTATTTGTGAGTAGACTTGGAAAATATAGTAAAAGAAGCATTTGTGTTTTCTTCCGCACATGACTAAGTTTCTTTGCAATTCTATGTAGTTTAAGTTGCATGTAGAATCATTCAAACTCAACATGATCAATCTTGCTTGTGGATTAATTCGAATCTCAAACAAGTGTTTTTGCGTTGAGATATTTGATCAACAGGGTAATCCGAATCTTATTCCCCTTGTAGTGATTCCATAACACAATTACTTAAAAACTAAGGCTAACTTATCATGAGATAGCATCCTAATTACTTACAAATCAAAGGCTAAGTTTTAGCTCATCTAATAATAGTAGTCTTTTGGTAACTTAAAAACTATAGGCTATTCTAGCTTATCATGAGATAACATCCTAATTACCTAAAGTTTAGTTTAGGGTAATCACCTGATTACTTAAAAATCAAGTGCTAATGCTAAGCATAACATAAACTTGTAAAACACCCCGATCATGAAACATAATAACATTCAAGGCCTTAAAAGATTAATCGATAGGGATATTCTAGTCCTTTTCCTCATGTTTTAACTTAAATCTTTTCAACTTAGTTTAAGTTTTAAATTTGGACCAAACTTCTTGGGTCAAATTTTATGTCCTTACATTATCTTAAAGAAATATTAGGGGCATTAGGATCATTTACAACCTTATATCTTAAGTATATCTTAAGGAAAATTCAAATTTGTTACTTACCTTGTTATTGACATTCGAGACCTTTATTATCGAGCTTTTGGTGTAAGAAAATAGATCTATCTTAGAGTCTAGTTACTAGAACCATAAAATATTTTCTTAGAACCAGGAATGAATTTAATTGGACCAAATTTAAGGATCACATTTTGGGCTGATATGGCTGGTTTAATTGAACCGGTCACGTCATCTGTCTTCTTCCTCAAACAGGGGAAGAAGACGATTCGAGCCAACGCTCCTTTGCCTGAAACTCAATCCTTCCAACCTAATATAGTGGTATGTTGTCCTTGAATCCTTTATGAAGCTCAAAGATGGAGAATCAAGGATGAGAATGACTTTGGTTTTATACCTTGGCATGCACGGTAGCTCGAGATATAACCTTCAAAAATGGAAAACAATTTTCTCGCTAGAGTAAAACTCGAAAACTTGTTATTGGTTGGGACGATTCAGATCATATCATTCCTCGATTCCTTAATGAAATCGCTTCTTGGTCTTCCCCTCAAGCTAAATAAATAGATTTGGAAGAACAACTTTACATGAGGACTACAAATTTTTCGTTTGAAACTCTCGGACCCATACCCTATTGGGCAACTGATGGGGACCTTCTTAGGTCCTGACTTCTGAATGAAGCTCTCCCTCTCACCTCCACAAATATATTGGGATTGGTTTTATCTAATGATGTGGTAGGTAGAAGCTTAAATTGAATTACCCCCATCTTGTTTAAAATTGATTCGCTAATGATTTCTTTGATTACCATCGATCCTAAGCTTTTCACTCTTCTTTGTCATCACGAAAAAACACTTCTCATCGTTCTAGAAAGCGTTTGACATAGATTTGGTGTCACAAATTTGGTTGTAGTCTCTAATTGGATTTTTCAAAAAAAAAAAAAACCTTCCTTCCTCAGCCATGGAACTCAATTGTTTGAGAAAACGTGGGAAAAGCGGCCAAATCCCAGATTGGTACGCTTGGAAGGTTTAAATGTATATTTGAAAACATATGGGAAGGGAAGACGCATGAAGCAGACGATAATCACGACCCAACTCTATTGTTGTCGGCAAACCATAAAGCTCAAAATCATGGTTGTAGGCAATCAGTTTTATGGAGAAAAGTTGGGGGTTCAATTCATTCAAGCTTAAACCCGAGCTCTATGGAAGCCACACGCACACGAATGAAGCATGGGAAGATATCGAACTCAAAGGTTCAAGTTGCACTCTTATGCACTATACACTTCAATGAGACACTTCAATGAGGGTCTATATAGGACTAAGAACTAAGAATATTAACCAGGTGGCGTCAAATTACCTTAAGTTGAGTTTAGATAGACTAATCTAGGGTATAGTCTAGGAATAACTTAAGGAATGAATTCTGAAGACAAAATAAAATATTGAACGAACAAAATCCATTTGATAAGGCTTAATAACGAATTATGAACCACAACAATATACTCTTTCAGGTAGAGCCTGATCCAGCAGTCAGTCGAAATGGAGGCACACATGGGCTAGCGATTATAGAGGGTCACGTCATATCTAAGTCTAGATTTCCTTTTATACTTAGTATTTTAAATTTTGATCTTTTATTTCATGTATTTTAATTTGTTTGAACGGGTAGTAGTGTACTTTGGTAGTCTTCTTTGTCTTTTGTATAATATAAATTTTTATTGCTATTTTAATTGAATTTTAATATGGATGCATGTTTAAATGTTTTAAATGTTACACAAATTATTTTTTTATTATTCAACATGTGACCCGACTCAAGTTTCTTGAAAAGTCGATCATTACATTTCTCATTTATATTCAATATGTCTAATATATTTAATATTAATTTGAACTTTTCAAAATTTTCTTTAACTAAATTGATTAACGATACTTTCAAAAAAAATTTAACTAAATTGATTAATGATTAATGTTACTATCATCCAGTAAAGTGACCTGACTTACTATTATAAACTTAATTAATTAAACTCTTTAATTAATTAATTTTCATAGTCAAACCTCGAGTTACACTCTTATGCACTAAAAAGTTGTCTCCATTAATATAATCATTATAAGCAAATCAATATTTCACAAGTCGTTCATAATTACACTTAAGTCAAAAATAAAAAATATGTTTTACTTTTGTTATTATATCTTTCACTTATCTACCACGGATTCTATAATAAATAATTTATTTATAATCCAACAATAAACCAAGTCCATTTTGGATTAGTGAGAATGTGAGACCCCATTGTTCAAGTCTCGATCAACATTTAAGAGAATTACTCCTCTACTTTCCCTAAATAGGAAGAAATGAGTTCCATCTTGTCAATTGTGTTTTCATCTACATATTTGGTCAAGTCCCAAAAAAATTGTAGGCATATTACAAAAATCATTTGCTCATACAAGCCAAATGGTGAGCCCTCGTAGACAAGAGTTCATAATTCACTTAAAATTAAAATCGAGACACGTGTGATTATCCTATAAAATATTAATCTTGTCTATTGACATATTCCTAAGAAGAGATTAAATATTATATAGTTTAGTTATATACAAACTCATGGTATATAATACCCTTACTCACATATCTCCACATAAACAATTTGAATCAAACCACAATTAGTAACTAATTTATATCACTAGTGTTAGGGCCCCCTTCACCACTCTCATGGGATGGTCTACAGGGTTCATAACTACTCCTTTTACTAGCTTACCTAGCCAACATTTAGATCCGGCTCTAAATTATATCACTAGTGTTAGTAGATAGAGAGAAGCCACCCAACTATATCTATATATATATATATATATTAACCTTTTCATACAATAATGTTAAATTGCTTTTTACCTTCTTAGGATCATATTGGGGTTTAACTTCCCTTGCACCCTTCGCTCCAACGTTTCCTTGTCTATGTCTACCATGCTCCAACACAGTTAGCTCCTAGTGGGTGCTTGGTTGCTACATTTTGGGATCAACTGAAACAGAGGTTCAACATCTTATGAAAAGTAATGGAAACAATAAAATCAAGGGTTGTTCTTGGTTTTATGATTATAACATCTTACTTCATCACCTTCTTTTCTGCAGTTTCACGTTCATAGCATTCACCAACTTCTCAGTCTTTGCCTCAACCATCATTCCCTTCAATGTCATCTCCCTATAATAACGCAACCCCTCTTCTTTTCTTCCCTTCTCGTACAAACCGTGTATCATAATCGTGTAAGACCGACGGTCCGGTCCCAACCCCATCTCTTCCATTTCATTCCAAGTACACTCAACCCTTTCCTCAATATCCCACTCCATGTACAATCGCAATATCAGATTGTAAGTGTCACTGCTCATCTTGCATCCACTCCTCTCCATCCTTTCCACGAGTATTGGAATTTCCTCCGGTTCCCTTACCGACGCAAGTAAGTAGCTAAACGTCACAGAATTCGGCCAACAACTTCTATTTCTCTCCACCATTTCATCCAAAAGCTCATTAACCTTCTCCATCCTCCTAATCTTACAGAGGTGTTTGATGAGAGTGTTGTAAGTTGCTACATTTGAGGCACACCCTCTCTCGTTCATTTCCTTGAAGATCTCTAGAGCTTCAGGAATCCTCTTCTTGAAACAAAGTGCATCAATGATGCAATTGCAGATTACAACATCGGGTTTTAAGCCCTTCTCCCACATGGCTCTATACAACTTCAAAGCCGTCCCTAACTTTCCCTTCTTTGTCAATGAGTTTATCAAAGTCCCATAAGTGTATATATCAGGCTCCCACTTCGATTCAATTATCTCCCTCCAAAACCTCTTGGCTTCATGAACATTTCCCAACACACACCACCCATTAAGAACAATATTACTCGTCTTAATATCAGGAAAAAACTCATGTTTCTTGGAGTGGAACAGGGTCTCTGCAATTTCTACATGCTTGTATCTACATAACCACATCAAAAGTGACTGAAACGCTATCAAATTCATCTCAAGACCAAGTTCTTGCCTTCTGTGGAAGATGTCAATTGCTTCCTCCACCTTATGAGCTGCAGCATATCTATTAAGAAGAACTAAATATGTTTCCTCGTTAACAAGTTTTTTTCTCTTAGACATTTCTACAAACACCTTGTCTACTTCCTCGAAGCGTCTGGATTTCCCAAGAATATCAAGAATCTCATTGTAAATAACAGAACCAGGGGAGTACTCACCTTCTCCATTACCTCTTTTCGTGACCCAATTGAAGAAATCGAAGGCGGGTTTCCAATCCGATCGATGCCTTCGCAACACTTGGAGAACAAAATCATCGGTTAAGACGAGGCTGCATCGATTAAGAGCCGTCTCGATCTCCTCCACTGGTTTGTGTCTTCTAAATTTGAGGACGTTTTGGACATAAACAGCAGATTGGTCATAAACGTTGATGGAATCATCTGAGACAGCAACTGGGTTTGAAAGTTTAGTCGTTTCATGACAGTTTCTAGTCGTTTCGCAACTTTGGGTATGATGAATATGATGGGAGATGTGGAAGAAGGGCCTGTATGAAATGGGAGTGCGAGGAAGAACACCTTTTATGAGGTATGCTTGGAACCCTAATCTGAATTTTCCATGGAAATTTTGCGCCGCATTGTTCCTCAACCATAGGAATTTGAACCTCATATCGAGCCCTTGGATCACAAATGGGAAATGGGGCTCTTTCAATACGGAAACTAGATTATAGATTATAAAATTTAATGCAATTATTTCAAATCAGGTCTCTCTTATTATTCCTCTTAATGCAATATACTCTACAATTTTTGTGGAGGAACCGAGTTGATTGAGTTTTCTATGAAAATATATGAAAATGTAAAGAAATCGAAAAACTAAATAGGGAGGAGACACGTGTCATACAGCGAGTGCCTTACACACGTGTTATTAGTCTTGGGATTCTGACTGCGTAGGCGAACAGGAAGGAGACCCGCGTCATGTAGCGATTGGCAAACTGCGGCAGTGTTCGACATGTGGCATGCTTCGGGTGGTGCAATGTGGCTAAATATGGTGGTGACCATCCCTCAGATTCGACCCACACTTGAGAATCGTCCCACGGTCCGATCCAAACCTATGCCATCGACCTAAACCGCACAAATTGATTCAACTTGAGGAACGAGACCCATGAGTATCCCCCACCGTGCAAGTAAGGGACCTTCTACGCATGTAAGTCCCTTTTTTATTCACTTAACCTCCATTCTACTATATTTCACCCCGGTTTTGATATTGGCCTTAATTTTACTTGAGCGATGACCTACCAATGAATTTTCAGAAAATTTGTTGCCTCAAGCAAGCAAAAAAAACAAGCTTAAAAAGGCACGTTTCATCCTGGTAACTAGTCACACAGTCTTTTGGCAAGTAAGGCTTACAGGGATCACTGGGGCATGTTAGCATTCAAGCATTTCTTACCTTAGGCGGGTAGAATATGCATGTATAGGACTACAAAAAGGACAATTTTGGATAAGAATGCATTGTAAGTACAATATAAAAAATTACCAAATTGCCCCTAGAATGAGATTTGAGATTAATATAGTTTTAGATGATTTCTGATTGTGCTAGAAAGAAGGGCTATTATGATATGTGCTTCAGGAAAATGATGAATGTTATCTCCGGGTTGAATTTGTTTGTTTGTTTGATCACATGAATGCTTAGTTTATCTCTTAGTTATTTTTTATTGATAGGATCTCTCCCTAATAAACTACCGTACATTATGTAAACTATGCTCTAGGGGATCAATAGGATAATCTTCCTATTAAGAATATTTAGTACTAAATGATAGTTTACCATATATATCATATTTGATATTTTATTACAGGCAAATATCTTCTTATCATAGGTATCTTTTCATTTATTACTCTTTCCATATCCTTGTAATTTATTTGATTATAAATAAGATAACTTTCACACCCATTTAGGTGGGGTGGATTAAACAAACTTTCTCACTTCCAAACAAAGCATGCACAAGAGATCCAAGTTGAGACTATGGCACAAGAGCTAAAGTGGTTTCGAGCCAACCCAAGTCATAACATTTTTAGTACACCCAGCACCATAGAATCGTGAATGGAGTCAAAAGTTTAGACCTACATGTACCCAGAGTATGTATAAGCCGAGAAATTAGCCCTAAATGTCTTAGAAACAAGCCTAGACACCCTAAGAACCTAGTAAATCCCCGCAACACCTAAGAAAAAGTTACAAGGACTTATGAGACCTCTAGAGGGTGAAGAATAATTGTAACAAGTCACTATTGTGTGTAGAATAAACCTCGAGTCTCGAGTCATTATTGTGGGCCATATATTAATGTATTATAATATAGGTGTCATACATAATTAAAATTAAGGACATATTTTTAACACCCTGAATTTGAGAATGCTGTTAAATCTTTTTGAACAAAAAAGTCATAAAAATAGCTCATTTGTCTGGATGCTCTCTAAAATTCAAAGTTGGAGGGGTTGTAGCTGTTATTTGTTGTGTTCTTGTCATGTTTATTCTAATGTCGGATCCCATGTTCCTTTGTTTTTCCGAAATCTCCAATGGTTTCTTCTATTTTATGTGTTATTATGTTGTTTGCGTTTCAAATATCCATCCAATGCAAGACCCTAAGCTTCCATTCATGAGTTGCATTGGAGTTGTGAAAAACAAGAAAAGGTTGACGAATTTCTTGCCATGTTTCATATCAGAGGAGAGATTCAATAGGAAATGTTTGGAAAAGAGCATTAAGGAGTATTATGAGACTAAAACTTTAGCCTCACTTGCTATCATTTCCCTCAAATCTGGTACCTTCTCTCCCTCTTCTTACCACTTCATTCATGTTCGGGTTTGAATTTCCTTCCTCGAAAATTGTATTTGAACATATTCAAATGTTATCTCGTAATGTCCTTCTCATTCAAATTTGGAAACTTTGGAATTTGTTTAAACCAATGGAAACATTTATGGTATATAACTAATGTTTGTTTGAACCCTTATGTTTAAAGTAATGATTGTTCTAAATAATTGATATCAGATTCATGCCTAACTGGGTTTTTTCAGTAGAATTCTAAAGTTGATGAACCTTAAGGGCAAAGTTGTCACATGGAATTATGGATAAAAACCCTTATGGAATATGAGTTGTGATTAGGTTCTATCGAATGTGCTGTCCTCCAAAAAGAAAAGCTAGTATAGACCGTCCAACAAGGAAGTAAAACTTTCACCTACCTTCAAATTCAAAGGCACAAGTACCGGGATTACTCCCAAGAGATTAGTCCAACAAGACGGATGAGCTACATTAGCATGTGTCGTAGACGTAAGAGGAAAAGAAAAAAAAACCCTAGAAAACGTGTCATTAGTAAATGAGTTCCCGGATGTATTTCCAAAGGAGATATCGTGGATACCTAATATGCACCTAGACGTCTTATAGGAAAGGAAGTTAGACGTAGATAGTAAACAGACGTTTGCTTTAGAGAATAGAAGCTAACCCAGATGGATAAATGACTCATTTAAGAGGAGACCATAGTACTTTGTTCAAGCGGAGGATCGTTAGAAATGCAATCCATAATAAGATTTTTTTAGCTAAACTCACAAGCAATGTTCATAATGTTTTGTGGTAAACTTGTAGAGAACAATAAGCGAAGGTACACAACAAAGGAGACAAAGAAGAAAGGCAAAGAGAAAAGCAAAGAGAAAAGCTCCGTACAAACTTTCACATTTCGTCAGCTATGCGTGGCCACAAATAACTTCAGCCACCACAATCTGTTAGGGGAAGGTGGGTTTGGAAGAGTTTACAAAGGCCTCATTGACACCACAAGACAGGTACCCATCAATCCTTACTTTCCTTTGCAAATTCTATTAATTCATGAGTGTTCTATTGATTATTCCTGTTCCTTAGGTGGCTGTGAAGCAACTTGATCCAAATGGGTATCAAGGCAATAGAGAATTCCTTGTGGAGGTTCTAATGCTAAGCCTTCTTCGCCATCCCAACCTTGTCAATTTGGTTGGGTATTGCGTTGATGCATATCAAAGGATTTTGGTGTACGAGTACATGGCTAAGGGTTCCTTGGAGGATCATCTTCTTGGTATAGCTTCAGATAATGGAGCTCTAGATTGGAAGACAAGGATGAAAATTGTGGAAGGAGTAGCTAAAGGGCTTGAATATTTACATGAAACGAATCCTCCGGTGATATTTCGGGACTTCAAAGCTTCGAATATATTGCTCGATGAGGAATTCAATCCAAAACTCTCGGATTTTGGACTTGCAAAGCTAGGTCCCATGGGTGATAAATCTCATGTTTCCACTCGAGTGATGGGAACCTATGGCTATTGTGCTCCTGAATATGCACTTACCGGACAATTGACTACCAAATCTGATGTCTATAGCTTTGGTGTCGTGTTCTTGGAGATCATCTCTGGGAGGAGAGTTATTGACAACACGAAACCAAGAGCGGAAAAGAATTTGCTTGCATGGGTTTGTTTTCTTTTTGTATACACCGCATTCATTTTATCTAAACTTGTTGGGAGGGAGTCTCACGTTGGTTAATTTAGGAAATGATCATGGATTTATAAGGAAGGAATATATCTCCATTGGTACGAGGCTTTTGGGGAAGCCCAAAGCAAATCCATGAGAGTTAATGCTCCAAGTGGACAATATCATACCATTGTGAAGGTTCGTGATTCCTAACATGGTATCAGAGCCATACTCTTAATTTAGTCATGTCAATAGAATCCTCAAGTTTCGAACAAAGAAGTTGTTAGCCTCGAAGGTATAGTCAAAAGTGACTCATGTGTCGAACAAAGAAAGAAGTCGAGTCTTGATTAAGGGGGAGGATCTTCGAGGACTATATAGACCTCAAGGGAGACTCTATGGTGTACTTTGTTCGAGGGGAGGATTCTTGAGGATTGTTAGGAGGGAGCCCACCTAGGTTAATTTAGGAAATGATCATAGATTTATAAGAAAAGAATACACATGCATTGATATGAGAGCTTATGCTCAAAGTGGGTAACATCATATCATTGTGGAGAGTCGTGATTCCTAACAATTCCTAAGCTCGATTATTACTTGATTACAGGCACAACCACTCCTCAAAGATAGAAGGAAATTTATTCTAATAGCGGATCCAAAGCTAAAAGAAAAATTTTCAGTGAAGGCTTTGTATCAAGCTTTGGCGGTGGTGTCTATGTGTTTACAAGAAGATGCAAGTACTCGGCCATTGATTAGCGATGTGGTCATGGCTCTACAATATTTAGCTATAAACAGTGATGTCGATGTCGATGTAGACAACGAATCGAATTCGGGGTCGAGATGGGGATTAAGTTCAAATGGAGGCTCAACTACTCGTAATAGAAGTAGTGATAATGATGAGAAAAGGAGTGTTGATGTTGTAGGTGATGGGAGGTGATTTTTAAAATGATGAAACAAGAACACAATGCGTAGCCCTTTTCCTTCATTGTTTTTTATAATATCACGGCCCAATTTTTGAGGCTTCAAAACTCGGACCACGACGGAAAAGACAAAGACCAAAGAAAATAAAATAAAAAACAAAAAAAAAAAAACTTCGGAACGATTCCTTCTATAACCATGCAGTTTTTAAACGCTCCCCACCTCGACTAGCAGCCTGCAATTGAAAATAAAGGAAAAAAGAGTGAGTATAAAAACATTTAGTAAGCAACCGCTCTCGCCACATCCTTAATCTAGTAAGTTACCTGAGCTTTTCTTGAGTTCTAAGAAGTTCGGGCCTAGTTCAGGAATTCCCCTGACGGTTGCCACATTTGATATTCTTATGTTATCTACTTATGTAGTCTCTTGTCTCCTCTTAATACAGGATATATTCTACATGCAATAGTACTTTCTCCCGTTATCTACTTATGTAGTCTCTCATCCACTCTCAAGGTGGTTTTGTTCTATACACGGTAGCAGTTCTTTTTGTTATCTACTTATGTAGTCTGTCGTCCCTCTCAAAGAGTTTGTTCTACACATTAGTAGTAGTTCCTCTTATTATCTAGTTATGTAGTTTCTCGTCCCTTTTCAAGGCGAGCAGCTCCTCTTGTCGCCTACTCATGTAGTCCATCGTCCTCTCTCAAGGCAGGCTTATGGGTTGTGACCCATTTCTACACATAATAGTGGTTATTCATGTTCTCTATTTATGTACTCTCGTGTCTCCTCTTAAGGTGGGTTTACATCAACACATAGTAGCAAATTCTCATGTCGCCCACTCATATACTCCCTCGTCCCCTCTCAAGACGGGTTTAAGGACTTTGACCCCTTTCCACATACAGTAACGATTCCTTAAATTAATACCGTTCATGTTGCAAGCAGTCTCGTAAGTTCTCTTAAAATTTCTTGAGCATCATAGAGGTTTACTAGGTTGTTAGGGCATTTAAATGGTTTAAATCTCTTTTAACGTTTCCAGGACGTTTCGAGTTCGCTTCTCAAGGCTAAATCCACTTTTGGGTGCACTCGAGTCTAGGCCTCTGATAGCCGCTCACGATCCTAGTGTGCTCGGTCTACTAAAAACGTTCTAACCTAGGTCAACGTGAATACCGTTCTAGCTCTAATTCTCTAACCTTAACTTGGCTCATAAATGCTTAGCCATGAAAATCATGACCTAAACGTACAAGCAAGTTCAACATAGAGATAACATATATCAATCACTAGGAGCACACATTACAATATCTCACCCTCCTTTCTAAAGCGTTAAAATAGATATGCAACTCAATAGATATGCAATAGATATGCAACCGAGAAGAAATCAATAGGTATTCTGCAAAAATGACTGATTATTGATACTATGTGAAGGGAAAGTTCGTGTCGTAATTTTGAAATCACAACTTAATATGAAATTGAATGAAATCGAAAACCTAATATCTTATTATGTTCCTATTAAGATTATCTTAATGTATCCCTATTGAAGATTAATTAATTTTTTTTTTAATAATAATTTTGATTAATCTATTTATCATTTAAAATGGTTTATTGCACGAAAAATTAAAGATTATTAGTGTAATGTTAAATAATATGTGATTGACATACAAGAGTATTGCCAAGTAATAATCTAAAGGGTCTGTAAGATAGATAATCTTGAGTATTTTATCCTAATAACACTGTTGATACGGCCTACTTTTGTTACAAATGATTAGATCCAAATCGTTCATGTGAAGATATGTGAGTTGGAGACATACCCAATAGAGAGTTGGAAGAAACGAACGACTCAGGTGTAATTACAAACAACTCGTGAATGATCAACTTGCTTCTAATGATTATATCAACAAACACAACTTGACCTATAGTGCAAAGAGTGCAACTCTGGGTCTATAGTGGAGTGACCCATAGTTAATGAATGAAAAGTAATTAGTCAAAAGTTTAATTAATTAATTTTAAACAATTGGAGCTTATAATCGGTAGATCCTTACCATCCCCGGAGTAAATATAATAGTTGAAGAAAGATTCTACAAAGATTATAAATAGGAATTGAGTCAAAAAAAAAAAAAAAAAAAAAAAAAAAAAAAAAAAAAAAAAAAAAAAAAAAAAAAANAAAAAAAAAAAAAAAAAAAAAAAAAACTTACTTTTCACCTCATTAGAGTCTTTTATGTGTGCCTTTGGGTTCACTCCCTAGTCATGATCTTGTTCATATGGGAGCAAGAGACTGCATAGGCTTATGAACATTAGCAGATATGAGCATTGCTCCCTCCTTTATGATTTTTACGTTACGGGGCCTACCAGGGAGCTAACAACTAAATCGTGCTAGAAAATCTAATAATAATGTCCAACTATGGGTTGGAACCTTTGAGGAGGTTGTGCCTTAAATACCTATGACATGTAGGTTGATGATTACGATAGGGACTAGTTTACTAATCAAGATGCCTTACAACTCAAAGATAAAACGGATGAGATAGTAAGCTTAGATGAGTTGAACTCCAAAAATTAATGGCCCGTTAAGCAAAGAGATTTGATGACTTCCACAACATTACCCTAAGTTGAGGTAGGATAAATCAAGTGGGGATAGCTTAGAAGAGCCTATGACTTAGGGATGAGATAAGAAACCCAAACGATCGCGTGAACTGAGTGAGATAAGATTTAAGAACAAACTAAAAATCTACAAACAAGCTACTTACAAAGTATTTTTATACTCGTACATGTTATTTTATCCTTTTCAGATGAAGGTTGTGCGGCATAGTTGAGGAGAGGGCATGCAAAGGTGCAGGGTGGTAAGGGTCGAGATTGATCTGTGTCCTGCCTTTTTAAGATTTTATGTTTTCTATGAACTTAGTTGTTTTAGCATTTGCTCATTTTGTTAGTGTAGCTTTGTAAATTGTGTCCCCGACATGTTTGAAACGATTTGATGTACTATTTGAGCTATTTCAAATTAAATGTCTGCATTATTTAAATGTTTTAAATTTTTGTAGTTTTTAAATATTTCACGTCAATTAGTGATGAGCATCACTTAAGCCTCTCGAAAAGTGAGTTGTTACAAGTTGGGAGCAAATGAAGGCACGTGAAGATGCGTGAGGTAGTTGTTTTCTCTCATTTGACCTCCATTTATCCGTTTTTCAATTTGATTTCAATAGTAGTGATGTTTTCTCCTACTTTAGGGTTGACTTGATAAATTTGGAGGACGTTGAATAAAGTCTAGGTGCTAAATTTGTACAAAAATGAATGTCGACAACAAGTGTAAGTAACATTTCAATTCAACCCATTTAATTTCTGTTTAAAGAGTCTTAAGAGATTAGTAATATAGTAGGACCTTGTCAGGGATAGACAATGAACAGTTGTGTTGCTGTTGTAAAATGTTGTCCCCGACATTTCTTTTAAAACGTTTTTATTGTCACCAACCTATAAATACCATTTAGAATTTTTTGTCAATAGTGACCGTGTCACGGCTCGACGAGCTCAAAATATCGGGTCGTTACAAAATTCTTCAATGTCAACATTTTTACCCAAAAAGAAAAAAAAAAATGAAAAACTAGGCATATTCCTAAAAATGTTATCATAAAATCTGTCCCTTGAAATGGAATCAGCTGGAAAGAAGAGAAGGAGAAGGATAAAACGGAGAGGACATCACAGAAGTCGCGTAGGTGTCGTTTGGTTGTTCTTCCAATTTTTGAATTTCAGCTTCCTTTTCTCTAAGTCTCGCCACGAATCTCCTCCTTGAATTTATTCTCCTTCTTTTCCCTTTGCTAATCGGATGAAAAGGTACTCTAAATTCCGAATCTAAAATTCTGATATCCGCTCCCCTTTTTGCTCATCATCACCCCCTTTTGATTCTTTTCTTTCCATTTCATTTCTCAACTTCGATTCATTACGTTATTGATTCATTCACCATATCTCCCATTACCCAGGGTGCGAAACTAGCTCACAGGGTCAAATTTTGCGCTATTTGAATCCGAGGTTTATTAGTCTCATTCGCTGATTCATTCATTCATTGATTTTGTATCCATGTCGCTCCGTAGACGGACTTTGCTTAAGGTTATCGTTCTCGGTGATAGCGGGTATGTGCAATCATCACCTATGGTTCCTCTGCTGCTTGCTTGTTTCATTTTGGATTTTGATTTGAATGGTGTTTGATTTTGATTTCAGGGTTGGTAAGACGTCGTTGATGAATCAGTATCCTTCGAAAATTTTGTTGATAATGGTATTGATCTAAGTTTTGAGCATTTATTTTCGATCCTGGAATTTATGTTTCACTTCCTCTTATTTTGCCATTCATTTCCTAATTGGGTACGCCCCTTGCTTCAGTTCATGTGGAATATTGAGATTAATCATCTTCTGTTGGTGAGAGATCTTTGAATAATTTGTGTTTTCTTTGGTTTTAATTTTGTTTGACCATTTGTTTCTATATTCTCCTCGGAATTAGTTCTAACACATAGCTTATTGAGATTTTGATCCGTTGGAAATTGATGTTGAATTAGCATTACCGTTGAATTGGAATATGGGGCCTTAACTAGCCATTTAGATATGTGCATAAGAAGTTCAGTCAGCAATATAAAGCTACAATTGGTGCTGATTTTGTCACCAAGGAACTTCAAATTGATGACAGGCTTGTCACACTACAAGTACGTTCTACTTCATAAAATCATTTCCTTTCAATAGCGTGGAGGCTGTGTTCACTTTGGCATGATTTTGTTCTCATGTTTATACTATATCTATAACATTTGCATTGCTAGATATGGGACACGGCCGGACAAGAGAGGTTTCAAAGTCTTGGAGTTGCATTCTATAGAGGGGCAGATTGCTGTGTTCTAGTCTATGATGTTAACGTGATGAAGTCATTCGACACACTTGACAATTGGCATGATGAGTTTCTCAGACAGGTGAATCAATTCTGTTCCTTAAATTTTCTCGATTTTTCTGATGGATGTATTCGCTGTTGAGCTTGGTTATTACTGCTCTGTTACTAGGAAGTTTTATTATGGTTTGGGGTTGTTGTTTTAGTTCGATTTTTAAGATTTATATACTTCGTATGGTTTGGGGTTGTTGTTTTAGGTCTTAATTTAAATAGCTAATGTACAACCTTTGCTCCTTTAAGCTTTTTCCAAACACCTTTAGAGGTCTTTGTGTATTATAAACCGTGCTACTACCTTAAGTCGAGGAACAACCACCTCGGAAGCCATTTGTGCCTGGCTTGTAAATATTGTTTTGGCCTTTGAATGAGTGGCATTCTTCATTCTGGCGTGTACCCGTTTCTTTACCTTTGCAAGGCTATACCCTGCCTCTTCATTTTCCTCTTCTCATTGTCAAAGTATGGTTTTAATTGGATTACACTGCCATGCATGGTGTCGCTGAGATAATCATTGATGCTTCTTAGATTAAAGGACAATGATGTCTGAAAGCAGATTTTTACTCGCAAAAAACACTGAAGGCATATATGATCCATTAGAGAATTAAAAGAAAGATACTAGTAAATACATGCGCTCGTAGCTCTCCATGTATGCTTAGGCTGTTCGAGTTTGAGTGTGTTTATTTGTACTGATCTTTTTCTTTATTTCGAGTCTCGATTGCTTGCAGATTTTGGATGATGTCTAAATTAGTATTTTGTCTTTCAGGCAAACCCATCTGACCCCAGGACGTTCCCATTCATATTACTCGGAAATAAGATCGACATTGATGGTGGGAATAGTCGAGTGGTAAGCTATAAGGATGTCTGAACCTGTCACTTCTGAGATGTGTATTTTGTTTTTATGTTGATCTGATTATTATTACTGTAGGTCTCTGAGAAGAAAGCTAGGGAATGGTGTGCTTCAAAAGATAATATTCCTTACTTCGAGACATCGGCTAAAGAAGACTACAACGTTGATGCTGCTTTCTTATGCATTGCCAAGACTGCATTAGCCAACGAACACGAACAGGATATGTAAGTTTCTAAAACGTGAATTTTGTCGAAAGGATTTATTGGAATGTTATTAGGATTTTAAGAGTTTCTAAAACGTAGCATTTACCTTGTGACGTTATCGGAAAGAATCGAGCTAATACAACTGAATTTGGCATGGTAGTTATTAAATATTCTATTCCATCGATTATTTCCATTTTATCGGTTATGTGTAAATTACCTCGGAATTTCAACATTTTTTTTGTGATTAGAGTTGCCATGAAATCTGTGTTTGTGTTTTATTTTTGGTGGTGTCCTCATTTGCCATACTTTTATGATGTTGCATATTCTATTTTTCATTACAAGACTTTGGACGAGACCGAAAAACACCAACGCCTTACTGATCATGAATGTAATGCAGATATTTTCAAGGAATCCCCGAAACCGTTGTGGAGACCGAGCAAAGGAGTGGCTGTGCATGCTGAATTTAGGAACTGAGAGACTCGGGAGCTCTCGTTCCTGGTCTTTTGGTTCGAATTCTTACACAATTTTTCTGGCATTGTGATTCATAGCTAATCTTTTGATTGCAGACCACCACCCTCTGTTCCATAACCTAACCACAGAGACTTGAATTTCATGTTATTTTTTTGTTGAAGAAATTAGCTTTCTTTTTGGTTAGGTAAGAACTTTGGGGAACCCTGAGTTTGTAGGATCCATTATTTCAAGGATCCTCACCAATCCAGTGTTCCTGAGTTGATAGTTCCTTTTTTTTTTTTTTTTTTCCCTTCTCGGGGTTGAGAAGAACACAATGGTGATTATCTCACATGTTCAGCTCGTTTCTTTGATGTATTTTATTCTTAATTCTCTTGTGGCTTCCTCTCCCATTTGAACTATTGTGGCTAAATGTTGTAGGAGACATGAGATGGGAAGGTATAGCCGCACCATGAGGTAAAGCCAAACAAGTCCAACAATCCCCTTAAGACTTGTCATCATACCAAGATTATCGTATAATTAATCTGATCCCAACGCTATTAATACCTAAATTATCAACATGTAAAAGTAGAAACTCGAACCACAGACATTTTGTTAAAGATATCGTAGTCTTAGTTGAGCTATAATCAAGTTAGCATTGTTGCCAAATTTTTAGTAGTTTCAAGCAATCCAATAGAGAAATTGATATTCAAATCTAACCATGAATGATAGAGTTGAGGATCCGATGCAAACTAAGTACAATGACCCCCAAGCAACAATAATAGAGGTGGATGAGTTGAGTGCTTCTTACATAAACTGTATTCTACTTTCTTTAAACAACAGTACAAAAACAGCCAACCATTTGACAGTAAAATGAACATTCTATGGTAACACAAGGCCTTCAAGTTTCAACATGAAAGGGGCTGACTTCGCTATCTCTATTATGGGTGCACCAAAAAATGTCCATCACTTCCCCCTGTAATTTGCATATGATTATATCATTCATTTACTTTTCAAAGAGAATTATACGGTGAAAGAGAGAGCTTCAGGAGCTTACGTGTTCATCATCAGAGTTATGTTATCTCCTTTGAGCAATATCCTCCCTGAAAATGTGGAGGACAAAACAACTTTTTAGTCTGTACTTAATCACAGAAAGATTTGGATACCGAAGAGGGTGAGACAAACCTAAACTCTTCTTGCTCTTCTTCTTCACATTGACCTCCTCGGCATCATCCAACACCAAATTCATATATTCATCAAAGCCCTACGGAAGTACAACTCATAAGTAGATCCAATTGATAATTATTTCATTTTTTAAAACTTGTATCGGGTTTTGACAAACATTTTGGAAAGTAAATAACAAAACAAAAGAAAGTCATAGATTTATAGAAAACCATATAATTATCAGTCGAGACCTAAATTTCTGCCGAACCTTTTGCCGTGAAGTTACTACTAGCATTCACGGTTTAAAGGCTAAGCATACCAAAGGCAGAAAGGAAATGGAGTCTTAGAAGTCGATGGTTGAGTATTTCCGAAGTATGGCTGCGCATAAATTTTCTTGCTCATTTGAAACTAGGCAATGGTTGTAGAAATTCTTTTTCGGCAAGACCTATGGCTCAGTACTCTCCTTTGAAGCTTCAATCGTTTGCTCAGTATTTCTTCTTCACCACAAGGTTTGGTTTTGGAATTCTAAGATGCTTCAACTCGCTTGTGGAGTCTTGTTTTTAGAAGATTGCTACAGAAAGAGGAAATTAAGGACTGGATGGTACTTCTGAGCTCTCTCCCTGGTTCATGTTGGCTCTTTGGTTGATGCTAGGGTTTGGTCACCTGAACCAGGTATTTTCTGGTCGAGTCCTTATCTAGGTATTTGAGATCAATGTAAAAATATTAGACAGTTTACACTAAGATATAGCTTGGTAAACAACATGGTTGAAAAGCTTTGTGTAGGTCGGTGTCTTTTCTACAAATATTCTCTAATTTCTTTCTTTCCACCTATTCCAAAAGAAAGCCATGATGAGGTTTTTCCAATAATAGGCCTTTTGCATTCTTGAAAGGGTGGTACGTCAAGGCCATGTCTAAAAATCATTTATCTCCCTAAGAAATATGAGATGTCATCCGAATATATTGAGAATCTTTGTCCAGAAATTCTGAGTATACGTGCATTGCATAAACAAGTGGTTTTGTGATTCGTTTTCTTTCTTGCATAATGGACACCAATTTGGAGAAAGAGTGATGTAAGACATTCTTTTTTTTTTTTTTTTAAGATTTTCACTTGTGCTAATGGCTTTATGTGCTACTTTCTAGAGGTAGAAGAACTTCACCTTTTTAGGTCGATGTCCTTTCCATTCCGTCTTTGCTAGGGTGGGATTTATTGCTTCTACCTTTTCCCCATGTCCATCATCAAGGATTTTGTAGAAAAGACCCCGTTAGCGCTAGGGAGCCAAGTCAGTGAGTCTACTTTGTTTAACAATGCCATAGGGACAAAAATACTTTTTTTTTAGGTGTAGAGAGAGAGTCATGACTTCTGAAACCGCTGTCTTGATGTCTTCGTCGTTGCCTCCCAACAAAGTCACGACTTTTGGAAGGCGAAGAGTTGCAACTTTTGGAAGACGAAGAGTCGCGACTTCTTGCGTCAGCCAAGGTGGGGAAGACGAAAAGTCGCAAGCAACATTCCAAAAGACAAGAGTCGCGACTTCTGGCGCCATGAATCGCTAGGACTACCGCTCCTCCGACGACAGCCACGATCGTAGAAGACCAAAATGACAGTCGCCCCTCCGATCCCACACCTGCACGGCCTGCAAGCCGCTCCTCCGACTAAAGAAAACCACGACGATAACCGCTCCTTTGACTTCCGACGCTAATAAACGTGTACAGCCGCTTCTCCAACGATGCCTGCACAGCCCAGACAACACCGATAAAAAACCTAGGAATCCATCTCTGAAGATTTCCTCAATTTCTCAAAGAGCAACTGGTTGCTGTTTTTGCCTTGTACCTTCGACAGCAATGATTTTGCATCAACCAGCAGGAATTTCATTTGGACAGTAACCCAACCCATGGCACACACCAAATACTTAGGATTTTGCATCAACCAGCAAGAATTTCATTTGGACAGTAACCCAACCCATGGCACACACCAAATACTTAGGAGGATTTTGAATGGAAGACCTATGCAATTGAGTTAGACGACAAATGCAGGAGAACAAGAATCAAGCTATCAGAAATCACCTTGAATAGAAAAACTCACAAACAAGAAGGGTACTATGGCTAAAATCTCATTATTGCTTTAGGGGGACAAACAACCCAGGTGAAGAACGAAAAGGTTGGATAGCTTTTTTTAATCTTATTAGAAACTATTCCTTGCTCTCCACTAAAATACCAGACCATCAACCAAACTCAAGATCTCAGAGTTGAAGACAAAACCACAAACATATCTATCCTACACAACCTTTACCTGTTACTAAAAAGTCGCCACAAATGCCAGAAAATAGAAAGACATGCAGAAACATACCTTTCGATTTTAAACAAAAAAGCAAAGACGATCAATAACAAGTTTCCCCTCTCCCCCATTCATACTGTATGGGATACGATGGTGATTGTCACACGGAAACATTTTCACGATGACTGGTTTATGATAAACAGGCGCATCCAATTCATGCTCAATGACTTTTGCCAACTAAAACCCCACAGAGCAGACAAGGCGATTCTCTGTTGCAGGTCAAAGGAGCAAGTCTCATTAGTTTGTAAAATAAAAAAGGCTAACAAAAAGTTGGAAACTACGCTGTGAAAATAGAACCATGGTCTGGTGAAAAGCACCTGAATGATCCCGTGGTTCCCTCATATGAAGGTTGGATTAAAATAAAAAATCTGCCTCTCAATCGTTGGGACATTGAAACTTTGAAACACATGGGAGATGCCTGTGGAGGTTTTGTTGAGATGGCTAAAAAAACCTCATCAAGAATAGACCTTATGGAAGCCACCGTTATGAAAGCAAAAGTCTCAATACCATCACCTTCCTCCAAGATTCCCCTTATGGTCATTATATTGACCGAGCCTTGCTTTAATGAAGAACCATTTGTTGATGTTATGCTTGGCTACTAGCGCACTAAACAAGCACGGAAAAGATTTTGTACCTCGAAGAATACTAAGTTTATTACAGATATTTCTTGCGGCATTCTTGGACCACACCATTGGTCAAACCACTGAGAAACAACACCTAAAGGGGCCTCTCAAGTACAACAAGACTCAACACCAAATTTACACATAACAGAGTCTATGGTCATACCACAAAGCCCCAAAAAGGTAATGACCAATCCCATCCCATCCGCCATGGACATCCCCCTACCCTCCAAGCCAACTCCTATAAAAGAAGGTCAATCCCCCAACTAAACCATACTCCTCCACCCTCCCCATCTACCATGCCCCATAAACTCATAGTCTCCCCACATAAACCAAAGGCCACCAACCCCTCACCCTACTTTCCACCAATCTCCAAAACCCCATCTTCTACACCACTTCTTATCCTCGACCCCGACCCCGACCCGCAAGTTGTGACAATATCACCAGAAAATATGTCATCATCATAAATAACCAAAAACTTTCCTCGTCCCAAGAACAAAATACTCCACGGTTGGCATTGACCAAGAATTAGATGATGAATATGCATCCAGCCCCTTACCCCTCTCCACAGCCCCACCATCCCCCCACTGCGGATAAGGCGAACAACTCTCACCCGTGGCTAAAGATCACCCTTGCGGATGCAGAGCTTGGCACTCTTTTATAGGAGAAGCAGGATGAAACAGAGGTAGAAGAGGTCACCCCAATATTAGCAACACTCACCAACAAGAGCCATCCAAATCTTGGCACCATGGCTAAAAGAACACCACATGTGCATCATGGCTATTCCATCTAGGAAAAAGAAGCCCACTATGGCCAAGAAATCGAGTAAACTGAATAGAGAGATTGTTGGTCTCTTTTCAAACATCAACTATGAGAAACCGGGCTAGTCACAATTGGGAGGTCAATACCTCTTATGATTATTATCTCTTGGAATGTTATGGGTTTGGGAGATTCGCAAAAGAGAGCTCTAATCAAGTACTTCCTCCACAAATACAATCTCACTATGGTTATTCTTCAAGAAACAAAATTGAATTATGTTAATCGCTAGACAGTTAAATCTCTATGGAGTGCCAAACATATTGGTTGGTCAGCTTTGGCTTGATCTTAATCATGTGGAATGACCCAACTCTGACGATTTCAGAAGTCACCAAAGGCTTATACACCTTAACCATATTACACTGGCTGATAATTATACAGGAATTTATGGCCCCAGTAGGTTTCAAGAAAGACATCTGGTAGGAATTACAAGACCTATCATGCTTATGTATAGAGAATTGGCTTTTGGCGGGAGATTTCAATACCTCTCGATGGGCACATGAAAAATCCAGTGGAAAAGCCACCAAAAGCATGAGACACTTCAACAATTTCATAAGAGAAGTCGAACTCATTGATCTTCCCCTCAGTAATGGACTCTATACATGGTCAAACAACAGGTCTCCACCCACCTTGACACTCATCGATAGATTTCTTGCCACAAAAGGCCTCTTTGGAAAATTCAGTAACTTTGGTGTTCAAAGACTGAATAAACCTACATCTGATCATTATCTCATTCTACTTTCCATGGGTTGCTATAAACAAGTGCTTTTCATCAGACCATGGTTCTATTTTCACAACCTTTTTTATTACAAACTAATGGTATACTTGCTCCTTTGACATGCAGCGGAGAATTGCCTTATCAACTTTGTAGGGGTTTAGTTGGCAGAAGTCATTGAGCATAGATTGGATGCTCCTGTTTATCATAAACCACTCACCGTAAAAATGTTTTTGAATGACAATCACTATCGTAGCCCATACAGTATTAATGGGGGAGAGGGAAAACTCGTTGTTGATCGTCCTTGCTTTTTTATTTAGAATTGGAAGGTATCGTAGCCCATACAGTATTAATGGAGGAGGGAAAACTCATTGTTGATCGTCTTTGCTTTTTTATTTAGAATTGGAAGGTATGTTTCTACATGTCTTTCTATTTTCTGGCATTTGTGGCGACTTTTTAGTAACATGCAAGGGTTGTGTAGGTCGATGGATATGATTGTGGTCTTGTCTTCTACTCTAAGATCTTGAGTTTAGTTGATGGTATAGTATTTTAGTGGACAGCAAGGAATAGTTTCCAATAAGATCAAAAAAAGCTATCCAACCTTTCCGTTCTTCGCCCACTGGGACAAACAATTTGTTTATATCTCCACTTTCATGGTGCAATGAGATTTCAGCCATAATACCCTTCTTGTTTGTGAGTTTTTCTATCCAATAATTTGTTCCGAAAAACGTTTCCCCTTGAATTTTTGGTTTAGTGGAGCCAATAGTAGTGGATGTTTTCAGCCATTGGAAAAAGCCTCATTTCAATGATAGGAAAAAAGTTTTGTCTCTGGTGATTTCTAATAGGTGATTTCTAATAGCTTGATTCTTGTTCCCTATATCTGTCGTCTAACTCAATTGCATAAGTTTTCCTATCAATTACAGTTTTGCATCTCTGAAGTATTTGGTGCGGTGCCATGGGTCAAAGGTTACTATCCAAATGGATTCAAGATCCTCTGAAGTATTTGGTGTGGTGCCACGGGTCAAAGGTACTGTCAAATGGATTCAAAATCCTTGTTGGTTGATGCAAAATCATTGCTGGTTGATGCAAAATGAAATCATTGTTGGTTGATGCAAAATGAAATCATTTCTGGTGATGCAAAATCCTTGTTGTCGGAGGTACAATAAGCAAAAACAGTAACCCAACTACTACAGGGATGGATTTCTAGGCTTTTTATCGGTGGCTGTCGAGGGGGCGGCTGTCGTCGTCGGCTATATAGGCGTCGGAGGAGGAGGAGCGGTTGTACATGTTTATTGGCGCCGAAAGATGGAGGAGCGATTGTCGTCGTGGTCTTCTTCAGTCGGAGGAGCGACTTGCGGGCTGTGCAGGTGTGGGATCAGAAGGGCAACTTCATTGTGGTCTTTTACGATCGTGGTTGTCGTCGGAGGAGCAAGTCGCAGCAATTCATGGCGCCAGAAGTCGCAACTCTTCGTCTTTCGAAATGTTGCTCGCAACTCTTCGTCTTCCCCACCTTGGCACGACGCTAGAAGTCACAACTCTTTGTCTTCCAAAAGTCACGACTAATCGTCTTCTGAAAGTCGTGACTGGCCTTCTAAAAGTCGCGACTCTTTGCCTTCCAAAAGTCGCGACTTTGTAGGGAGGCAGCGACAATGGCACCAAGACGATGGCTTAAAAGGCGCGACGATCACAAAGACAAATGAAGCCAAAGATTTCTGTCTAGTCTTCTTCTAGTGCCATTTTCTTTTTTACCTAGACTCTTCTTAAAGGAACACCGAAGACATGTTGCAGTTAAAGAGATCTTAAGACCTTAATAATCTTTAATTCAAGGATTAAATTTAGTAGGCCACGATTGTCAACCTAATGAATTGGTAAAATTTTAACCTCCATAGTCCTAGCTCAAACATATATTTCTCCAGTAACTTTCTTGCTCTTCCAAATATGTAAAATGACATCCCAGTTCTTCCTACGAAGGAATTTCAAAGCATACTATCTCCAAAGGAAATTATGGGCCATCAGACATTGCAGAAGCTCCAACAAAGCTTTCTTTCTCCAACCCAAAAAACTTACCATACCAATCTTACGTAAGAAGGAAGAACTTTCTTCTTCTAACTGAACTTTATGAAACCCAGAAAACCGTAACTAATCTAATGAAGAAAGACTTATTTTCGCACTACGACTACTAACCTCCAGGGGCCAACCCAGACGTACAACTACGCTAATACAGAAGAAAATAATATAAAATGATTTTCTTTTGCATTTTTTTTCTTTCAATGAAAGCTGATTTTGAATTGTGTAATCAAAACAACTAAGGGAAGCAGAATTTTATGTGTATTTTCATGATTTTTGCTTTTCTGTCTCTTTTCCTTTACAAAAAGAAAAAAAAAAAACAATTGTCTTTTCTATACAGTGAAATATTAGAGAATTAACAGAAAACAAGCGAACCTATCCAAATTTTAGAGTCATTTCTCCCCTTTTCAACTACTTTTATTGGGCCAGGGCGGCCAGTGCTCCTAAGATCATAGAAGCAATGCTGCAGAAAAAGAAGATTTGTTGCAATATAGCTCCATAGGGCCATCGTAGAAACATAGATAGGGTCGACGACAGAACGAACAACGAAACNGAGAATTAACAGAAAACAAGCGAACCTATCCAAATTTTAGAGTCATTTCTCCCCTTTTCAACTACTTTTATTGGGCCAGGGCGGCCAGTGCTCCTAAGATCATAGAAGCAATGCTGCAGAAAAAGAAGATTTGTTGCAATATAGCTCCATAGGGCCATCGTAGAAACATAGATAGGGTCGACGACAGAACGAACAACGAAACTTTATGACAGCTTTTTAGTACACGTTCACTTGTATCACATACACAAGTGCTCAATCATATACCATTCAATAGAAAATTCCTCAATACTAGTTTCTATTGTTCTTGAGAGTAAATTTTAAGATGCACAACCCTTTACACCTCCCAACATTTCACCACATCAAACGATGAGAGTTGTGGCATGATTGATTAATTCAAGCTAACTTAGTATGCTTGATGCTTTCAGTACCTCCACAAAATGTTTTAAATATCAAATGATAACCAATTTCACTAATCTAACTTCCATTTTATCTAGATTGCAACGTTCTTATTTTACCTTGGTTCGAGAAAAACCTTTAGGAAAAGAAAAAAGATGACGATTCAACATTTGAAACTTAAACCCTAGTAAGCTTTTATAGCATTTAAACGTACATTTTAAAAACAAAAACTATTAATTAGCACGATAGTTTCTCAAAGAAAAGGCTCACTTACAATGATTCGGCCTTCGATCCTCAGGTCTTTCTGCTCAAAAAGCCATATCTGAATCCGAGCTTTCTGTATAAATTTGGAGCGTGAAGATTTCGTGAATAAAATCAGAGATAGAAAACATCAATTTCACTATGAAAAACCATGAACAAAATGAAGCTGAAAAAGAACTTACACTCTGAAGGAACCTGAAAATCAAGTTCTGAAGGCGCACCAACATCAATTGAAAGAGAAATAAAATGTATAAGTGAAAGACGCAGAAAAATGATAGAAAAGCGACAATGAAATGAAGAAGAAGGAATTGAGATGAGAAGGTACGATGGGTTGGGTCATAATCCTCTGAACTTTGGTGCTCGCCATGGCGACTGAATCGAAAAGATTTCTGAAGGAAGGGGAAAAAGGAAATCGAAGGCCTAACTTCTCCGCTTTCGCTCACAAATTGCAGCTCACAGCTGTGGTATAGATTGAAACTTCTGTTAGGGCAACTTCCGGTTTAAGCTAAAGCCGACACTTCACTCCAACGAAAGAAAAAAAAAAAAAAAAAAAAAAC